>NW_027107089.1:0-4459 GCF_000696795.3 Halyomorpha halys | reverse complement strand
TTCGGAATCATGATATGAAACCTTAAAAAAATAAAAACCTAATGGGACATTTTTTATTTTTGGGTTTTTTTTTATTTTTGGGACATTTATTATTTTCCTCCATCTATATAAATGGCTGATATATGGGCCTCTGAAACATCTAATCGTCCGCCATTTCGAAACCAAAACGTAACATTTCGAGTTTAGAGGATCATCGCAGGATAACGTGTGACTTGGAAGCTCGAAAAAGAAAACCAACCAAATCAACAATTAAGCAGTAAATAGATTTTAAAGCCAGAATGAATTTATGGCCACTAAATACTTTTCTGCCAGAAACAAATGTGACTTTCAGCAATAAAATAGCGTTTCGAAACAGACACGTGTTTGGCAATCAAACATCATGCCATAAATCAGCTTCTAAGAAAAACAACTCTACAAACTAACTAATAGAAAAAAAAACAAAAAACAAATAGAGAAAGGTGGTTGTTTCACAGAAAGCTTAATTAAAACAATTGGCAACGCTTATTAAAACAATTTGCCTGAGCGATGCGGTTCATTACATTCAATTTGGTTTCCAATAGGGAAAAAAATCATTTCGTGAGAAGAAAGGATACATTTTGGCCCACACCTTATAACCGCTGGGAATTCCATCATCTATCAGCAAGTGTTCATGTCCACAGGTAAAACATTGGCCTTAGGTTGTGTAAAAAATTAAATGTAGAAGAAAGTTTGAAGAGCTTTCTCCTTATGATAGATTTCGGACTTACACCACTATTCTCACATAAGCAATATTATGGTCTTCACTACCAGGCAATTTGATTACTTCATTATGACGTATGCTTCAGTATATGATTATTAACACAGGAATAACAAAAGACACTTTTTGCAATTGAATAACGACAACAGTTAAAACTCTAGGGCATCGGTCTGAGACTTCTCAAATCGCTGCTAAGATTTGCGGTGACAGGCAGTAGCTACAGAAGACTGATAAGTATGTCCACCCACCAGTGGAAACCACATGTCGAGATCTAAAGATAAAAACAGCTGTATGAGATAAAGGAATCGCATATTCATAGGGTCAAGGGCAAGCTGGTGAGGTATCGAAAAGGAAGCTGCCACAAGAGAGATCACGAACAGGCAATATGCTAATATTACCGCAATCACCTATAATGTAACCGGGTAAAGATAAGCTGGAGTAAAGATAAAGAAAACTACACAATCATGAAATAATTCGTCATCTCATTACCATGAGGACATACGGGACAGCAGCGAGCATAAGGATATGCCGATACAAATGTAGATTTAAAAAAAAAAATAAAGGAATTCAAAGAATTCTGAAGATAATAAATAACAAAACAAATTACATGTACTTGATAAAGTTATTCCTGTAGTGTAACGCTATATCATAATATGATGACACTCTGACAGTCAGGTTTTTCTTTGAAATCGTTATCCGTTTGTTCTTACTTTATTGAGCTTGAGCTTAGAAACACAAAAGAGGAGTTACACGACAGACGAAAAATTAACTTAATTTTTCTTATTGACACTGCCCAACACTTCGTCCAAAAAACAAAAATAATAAAAAATCGACACAAGAAAAATAAAATAGAAGAAATTTACAGTAAAGTAAGGGATATCAACTTTTGGAAAGTCTTTAGCATAACAACAAAACTGAGTGCTTGTCAGAGAATTCTTCTTATTTTAGTTGTTTTGCTTAATTCAGTCCTATAATTAACATTTCTGATTTCAAGGCCGTTAAAAAAACTTTCAAGGCTTTAATAGACCAACAAAAAGAAAGATTAACAAGAAGGATAAGATAATTTGATCGACTAATTCAAAAGTTATATATATAATATATAGTACAAGAGCCGGGAAGAAAAAAAGGCAGTTATCTCACCCCAATTTTTAATTACTTTAATGAAAACTAGGACAATTACTAGTCAAAATTGATGAGTCTGCCAAGTATAGATAGAGGAAACAAAAAATAGCGACTGTTTAAAAATCTTTTAAAAACACTAGTTTTTCATTCAGAACTCTATATCTAAAAAACTACCTACAACAGTAGAAAATCTAAGAGAATATTATTTAAAGAAGAGTTAATTTGTTGAAATTTTAGCCCTAAAAGAGCTATTTACATCCAATAGTTCTCGAGATGTAGCTTTTTAAAAATGAAAATTTCCTAAAAATCTACTGAAAGATTAGTAGTTAGTTAATTTATTTTGAGAATTCTATATCTCAGGAACTATGTGATGTACAGATGTCTATTAGCACTCAAATTAGAGCTAGTTTAATGGACTATAAAGAAGTTTATGAACTTTATCTTCGTAGGAATAGTAGTTTTCATGATATTTGCTAAAATAAATTGATTTATAGTTGTTCGAACAATAAGTTTGATTTATGAAAAACTTCATTTCAGAAACCATTGGACGTACAGATGTCTGCCAGCGCTCAAATTAAAGCTAGTTAAATTTTCTACAAAATAGTTAATTATGTTTATCTTTGTAGAAGTAGTAGTTTTTATGATATTTGGTTTTTATGATATTTGACAAAATGAACTCACAAAATGTTAATTTCTAGTTGTTCTAATAAAATGTTGCATTTTTGAAAAAAATATATCTCTAGATACATAAGACGCACATATGTCTGCCAACACTCAAAATAAAGGAAATTTAACTTACTATAAAGTAGTTTATGACACTTATCTTCGTAGGAGTAGTAGTTTTTATGATATTCACATATGAATAGAAATTTGGAAAATGAAAATTTGTCCGAACAACAATAAATCAATTTATTTTAGCAAATGTCATGTAAACTATTACTCCTACGTAGATAAACATCATAAACTACTTTATAGCTTATTAAACTAGCTTTAATTTGAATTCGAATAGACATCTGTACGTCAAGTGGTTTTAGAGATATAAAATTATCAAAATAATTTCTCTAACTACTGATTTTTCAGTACTTCCCATTCAACATTTTTATGAAATGTTGCATTTAAAAAAGCTATATCTCGAAACCTATTTAACGTAAATAGCTCTATTAGGGCTCATATTTTAGCAAATTCACTCTTCTTTAAATGACATTATCTTAGGTTTTCTTGTGTTGTTGCTACTTTTTGAGATATACAGCTCCAAATGAAAAATTAGTATTTTTTTATCGCTTTAAAACAGCCGGTATTTTTTATTTCCCCTACCTATACTTGGCAGACTCATCAATTTTGACTATTAATTATACATAGTTTTCATTAAAGTAATCAAAAATTGGGGTGAGATAACTGCCTTTTTTCTCCTCTTGGGCTCTTGTACTAATACAATTTTGGAGATAGGTACAGTCTAAAAATATAAGGCCGTAAGATTTTCGAAATAAAAAAAGTAACTGAATTGGATCTAATAAACATTAAAAATCCTGGAGCAGACGTTGAAAAAATTGTGAATGATCCTCTTTGGGTTAAGACAAGGAACACCCGAAGATCCGGGTTCTCAAAGAGGAGCAAAAAGAAGAGTTACGACCGACAGGGCAACACTAGCATTAAATATGGCGACCTCGGATGAAGGGGCTATCGCTGCCAGTAAACAGAAGCCCCGGAAGTCGATATGCAATCTGGACTATATCATCAGGTGTACCAACCCTCTCGCAATTCTCTCTACGCAGTGGGACCTGAGTAAACAAAAAAATGAAGCCCCGAGTATGAAATTATTTCAACTATCAAATTTTCAACCAATAGAACAAATAGTGAACGCATTAACATTTTTGATATAAAAAGTTTTTTATAAGATTTAAAAATATACATATATAAATAGATATAAAATTGGAAAGGCCGTGCAAACAAAAACAACTGAGACGAGTGACCTTCATGTAAGTGGCTATCCAAATAAACGGTTCTGATTACTTCAGTCCAGTACCAAAAAAATAAACACTTTTTTAAATCTAGGTAGAACGTTGAAGTTAGCTAAAATAAACTTGGTATAGACAGATATTTGAATAAATTCGCTTCCCGAACAGGACTACCAACTAATACACAAGGCCAAACACCTTTATTATCTTCTGAATGACAGGTGTGAATTCGGATAATGGAAGCCGGAAAAAAAGCGTTTGTTCGAAAATTAAGAACTTAGAAATCACCATTGATTTTGTGAATAATATAGCAATATATGCAATAAGTATAAATCTCATATATTGTGATACTGATATTCTATAGTTAGTAATCTAAAGACAAAAACTTAGATAGTCGGCTTAATGTCGTAAAGTATAATCCTAGAAGAGAAGGGATCGAACGGCCGTTTTCGAAAAACACAGGAACTAAATTTATTTCGTGGCAACTCGTACCTGGCCAAGTATACATTGATAAATATTTGCTGATACTGATATTGTATATATTGATATTGATACTGAAACGTCGGACATTAAAATAATTATAAACTATTTGTTTGTTTTTTTACCGCAACCCTGACCATCTTCTTATATTTAAGTTTTACAGTCA
>NW_027107088.1:0-4663 GCF_000696795.3 Halyomorpha halys | reverse complement strand
GGTTTAATGAGGTTCTGAGAATATTTTCCTCGATAATTTTGATTGATAATTAATTTAAAATAAAATATTGTGAGTTAAATTTATGAAATTCAGTAGAAGGTACATCAAAATGAAAATGTTACACCCTACTTAAGTCATAGTGAACTTGGAAATCTTTTAATGTTTAACATTTATACTTGTATAAGAAGGAATAATGCTTTTTGTGTATATCTAGATTTTATTATGTTTAAGTTGATAGTTCCATATTGGTAGCCAAATCCATCAGGCAAATAGCTTGTCAGGAAAAATCATTGGACAGTGCAGCATATTATAGAATGATTCGGGAGAAATAAAATAGTTCTCAAAGAAATCCAATTTTTTTATAATAGCTGGTGAGCGCTGAATTTTGAATTTAATAAAGAAAAAATCCTCAAATTAGTGCTTCAAAACTCGCTTATGAGATACGAAAATATTTGAATAATAAAAATCAATTCAGAGACTCCCCAAAAAATATAAATTTCAGAGAAGTAAATATAATTCATTTTGTATTTAGAATAAATCCTCAAGAGAAGATAGAAAAGAAGTTATTAAGCAATGGAAACACCTTAAAATGACACATTTGACAGTAAATTATGTAAGAAATATTAATTTTGTACTTTGCACCCATACTGGTCAGGGAAGTCACGAGAGTGAACCCACCAGTTATTTTTTTGTTTGTTTTTTCTGATATAATAAATAATTAATTCAAATAATAAACCATTGCCTAACGATTTTCAGCGGTTTCCCTTTCTTTTATTTCGAATGGTAAGGAAGTTACAACAAAGGGTATTCCCGTTTAGTAATGGCCACATAGTGTGGTCTAGTAGGCAACAAAAAAAAAAAAAAAAAATAAATAGGAAAGAATAGGTAGAATCACATAGCTTGGAATCTACAAAATTGCACTTGATCCGCTTATGGTAAAAATATATCAAGTAAGCTATTAACGAATTACATAGATTCCAGGAAAAGAAACATTCTTCTAAAAATATTGCATTAAACCATGTACTTAAATATAATGAAACTTCTCTTAATGGACGCCCCTGTATAACGGAAACTCCAAGTCCAGGTTCATATTTAATACATTTGAACTCTCCACTCAGAAAAAGAGCATTTGTCATACAGTATGAATCTACTACCTCACGATTTCAGAACTAAATTTTATAGATCACAAATTATAAATGGACCCAAATAAAGATGATTGAGACGAAATGTCCATAGAATAATACTTCGATATTTTTTTTTTACAGTATAAAAAAGTATGTTTGTTTTTTTCGGACTTACAAACCATCGCAGCTTAAGTAACGGGATGTAAATAATTCCATCATTTAATTTCGGAGTTATTCTTATATTAACTAATTCTTTACGGAGACCTCTGTATAACAGAATCATCTTCCACGTAAGTGTCCGTTATATAGAACTTTCACTGTATCAAAAACTTGGTCCTGAAGATGTCTTGATTTGATGCAACATCGGCAGGTGATTTTGATTTGAGAAGTTTTCCGAATTCTGTTTTATGAATAAACATTTTTGTTCAATTAAAAAAGCAAATGAATATTTGCCAAATAAAGAAAAAAAAGATATATTTTTTAAAAATTTCTTTATTATTTTTAATTATACATCTTTAATATTTCATTAATAAAGAAAAAGAAATGAGAAGTTGACAAACGTAAATTATGGTAGTTTTATTTTCAGAATTAGGTAGAATTGTAATGTCTGACTGAGCCGGTTTCAAACGAAAGTGAAAGCTAATACTGATCTTTAAATCAATTCGTAATATGAAAATATGCAGATTTGTGCATTCAGTATGGTAAATTAAAAAATATATATATATTCAATATCAAAATTTATCATTCATAATCAAAATTTGCGGAAATATTTTTGATAAAGCAAGGATATCAGAATATAAAAATTAGCATAAAAAAATAAACATTATGACATATATAAATCCAACTAAAAACTGATACTTCAAGAACATTTTCAGCAGAGCTCATTAGTGTTTAAAATTTATAAATTATTCTTTTAAGAAAGAAATAATTTTTTTTTTAATTAAAGGTTTTTTTTCAGACAATTGTACAGAAATGGCACCGAAAAGCTTCCTCAGAACATTGAGTGACTTAATAATAAAAAATAATTTAAAATTTTAGAAATCAGTCTTCAAAAAAACAAAACAGGAATATCGAAATCACAAAAAAAAAAAATAATAAAAATGAAAAATTGAATTTTTAATAAAATTTGTACTAAAAACTTCTGGATATCTCACTTTACTTTATCAGTACAATTCATAGGTGTTCCGCTAAAATTTAAATAAAGTTTTTCAAAGAACGGAAGATTTAAAATATGTAGAATAAGTGGAAGGAACACGTAACCTTTTTAATTTAATTAAATATTATGTTAACCTTGTATAATATTAATAAATTATAAACATAATATTTATAAATCTCAGTATTAACAGAAATTAAATAACAAAAAACCAAATGACCTATTGATCTTGAAATGAGTCACTGTTTGTGATCCTGAATTTTCGACCTCAAAGATATCCCTTTCTTATTTTAATATAATATTGCTATGTAATTACCACATAATTTAGTTTTATAACTATCGTATTGAATCTTATATCAAATAAACGAATGAAAAACATCAAAAACATTTAAGCTTGAATATTTTGCGATCAGTTTCACACATCACACTATATATTTCATTAATAGATAGTGAAAAATGTATTTTATGAATTATATATATATAATTTTTAATTAAGGCAAAATTTAATAATTACTGTCATAATGAAAATAAGTAGTTTGTTTGAGAGTTGGATGGTTCACCGATGTTAAAGTGTGACTCATATAGTCATTTGCGTCACAATGTTACATATTAATAATAAAATCATTCTTAATGTACATGATACGTTTTGTCAAATTTACATAGAATTATTTAAACATTTGCTCAAATTAGGAAATTATAATAAGGAAACTCATTTTAATTAATCTTATGGGATTTTCTTTCCTTTTCTTTAGATAGTACTTTAATTTCTCAGAAATAATTTAATTTAATTAGTTAACTTGGATTATAAAAAATATAATAGTTGTATATCGTATAGTAATGTTTTTTAGTAATAATTTATTAAAGACACCATAATAATATTACAATAAAGACGTCAAAATATTACAATATATATGAAATATATTACTAGTAATGTGAAGATGATTTATCTTCCAAAATATAAATGAATATTCTATATTGGTCAGATGGGATTTTATTTATTATTTTTTTTTTTTTGCAAACCAAAAATTCAGTCAATAACTGAGCTCTAAGGATAATATTGTCCCCCAATCCTCCAAACCAAACACTTTAATTTTAACATACATAAGAAGAAGCGTCCGATCAACAATTTTCGAAAGGATATTAACACTGATTTAATCGAAGAATTTTAAAATACTTACCCAAAAAACGCACCAATATAAGAACAAAACACAATTTTCCAACAATATATATCACAAGAACTATAAGACATATCGGGTGAAAGATTGGATTAACACTGTTCGGCAAGCGCGGCGTTGAAGTCTCCGAGTGGTGGGAGGCTCGTGGATGACTACCGATTTGACGTCAACGGGAAAAACGAGTCTTCTGTCCCGGAGTCAAAAGTTTTCGGTCACGGGGCCCACGAACCTTCAAGGACGCATCACCTATTAACGGTTCTTTGCTCTTTTCATAACACTGCCAGTGAATTATCACGAGTTACTATTACCAAACTTTATCTAAACGATAATGTTAAAAAAAATAAAAAAAAAATAAAGAAGAAAGATCCAATAAATTATTAGATTGTTCATAAATTTTATATAAGCATGAATGTTATATAAAATTTATGAACAATCTAAGAAAGATCCAATAAATTATTAGATTGTTCATAAATTTTATATAAGCATGAATGTTATATAAAATTTATGAACAATCTAAGAAAGATCCAATAAATTAATTAATGACGGAAAAAACTTACAAAAAAAAATGAGACTAAAACCTAACCTCTTCTTCATAGACGTAAATAACGGCTTGGGACGTTAGACGTCAGGGGTGTCGCAAAATCTAAATTTTTTTAAAAAATATGGTGCGCGCACATCACAAATCTTTGATGAAGCTCCAGATGAAATTAATCCATGTACATTTCAAAACGGCCATTTCATCATTATTCAGGATAAAATACATTTACTATATATTTCATAGAGCTAAATATTATATATAAATGAAATCTAAAATCTGACTATTGTAGTAACCCTCATGGAAAAACAATAATTCCCACATTATTTTATATTTTATATTCATCCATTCTTTATTATTAACAGATGTTGGTTTTTTTTCTATTTTTCTGTAGCTATATAAATTTATATTAAAGAGTTTTTTGAAGTATGAAGGACGATTATCAACTTAGTTCGACCTCAGCATTTTAAGAAAAATTAACAAAGCTGTGTACTAGGCAATGGGATCGGAAGAGATCGAGCGCTTCCGACTATTTTCGATTTTCCAGTCTGTGTTATGCGAGTACGTGAGAACAGTTTTCTTGTTTGGTTAATCATCAAATTCTTTAATACTTCATTTTATCTTACTACTAACAATGAGAGATAGTTAATTATTTCATATAAACCAAATTAAAGGT
>NW_027107087.1:0-5365 GCF_000696795.3 Halyomorpha halys | reverse complement strand
ATGAAATAAAAAAAAAAATATTGTTACTGGCTCCGATAAACCTATTTAATTCTAAGCGTTTCTTGATGAAATACTTATTTATTTTTTCATATCATATATATTCATAATTAATAATATACATACATTCATGTTTATAGAACAATGATACAATCATGAATCGTTACATATTAACATGAACCCCATTAGTTCAAACATAATTCGACCTATGTACATCTTGGACGTAAAAATGTTGATACTGATACTGTAGATTTTTAAAACCCGGTATGTGATCTTTATCTATCTTACATTTTGGAGTTCTGAGCTAATTTATTTTAGCTGTTATAACAAATATTCAGGAGTTGAAATACTTAATTGGAGTAGAACCGTTAACGACATACCCACAAGGTTTAAAAACAAAAATACATCACAGAATATTTTTTGAATATATAAAGAGATAAGGAATACAAAATTAATTTATTTTTTAGTTGTAGAATGTGTATATGTATCAAACATTAATAATAATGATAAGTTATATAAAAAGGCTGGTTAGAATAGCGAAACTGTGCATGCGTCCGCCAGTTGAGTGCGCCAGTCCGCCACTTGTATCAGAATGGATCTTTTGTTTAAATATATATGTATATCTCCTTTAACTTTTACGACTTTCAAGATCAAATATTATTTGTTTTTGAAATCTTTAGCGTTCCAATGATATATAAAATGTCTGTGTTACTACTCCTATATCCGAAAATGTGTTTTCAACCGTTAAAAAATAATTTTCCTCTTATCTTTTAAGAAATTTATCAAATGCCTTTTATTTTATATTTATCTAATATATTGGATAAAAATTAACATAGAATACCAAAATGAATATTAACGTAATAAGTAGTTCATCGAGAACCTTCCACGTTGCATCTGTTTGAAATGTCTGCGTTTCTGTTGCAACAACACTCTTATATAATGCGGAGAATATATTTGTGTGTCTGTCGATAGTTGCCAACTCTGTCTCGAAGTAGGAAGTAAATATGTTTACTTTCCAAAGATAAAGTTCCCTTAATAATTTGGATGGCATAGATACAAACTATAAATACTATGACGCACTAATAGTAAATTATCACAAAATCGCTCACTCGAGAGAAGGCCACATACTCTGGAAATTCGCCAGGATGATGTCACAGTTGCGTGTTGGTTATTTTTTTTTTCATTCCCCCCTCCCTTTGTTATGAAAGTACAATGTGCACCGGGGACATCACGGAATGATGAAGAATTCATGACTCAATTACTAGTGGCGTAGCAGTCGATTATATTTAAATAAATCATTTTATCCCGGAGTGGGCATACTAATTGCAATAGTATCGATTGTAGCCGTCCTGTTTGCCGACAATGGAACGCTCCCTCACGATCGACCCATTAAGCTGTTAACCACCGATTGGCTCCAAGATTGCGCACTTGATTGTTCACAATTGTTTTCTATTGCAGTTTATTTACCATCTAATACTAGAGCCTAAACGATGAAGTTAGCTTTTTTAAAACCCATATTTTGAAAATTTACAATAATATACATAAAATTAATTACAATAATAATTTACTAATCTTAACTTCACAGTAATAATGACAAAGGTTTGCAGAGATTTGTAGGCGCAATAGCAAAAACAACACTGAACTTAATTATAACCTAAATTTACGAAATGAGACCTAACACACTTGAAACACACCTAGTTAATTTGGAAATACGACAGGCGAAGGTTATTGTAATATGAGGGCTGGTTTACTAGTGTTAAGTTGTCAAGTAATTAACTTGATTTTAGATTAGGACTCCATCTTGACAAAAAACTTACATGGAATCCACATACAAGACTGAAATGACAAGAAACTGCTCGTAGATTTCGATTGCTACAATACCTTCTTGACAAACGCTCTAAACTTCCCATTCACTAAAAAAATTATACACTACGATAATATGGAATTGAGCTTTGGGGCTCTACCAAACCATCAAATTCCTCCCGCATCCAATCCTTACAATCCAAAATCCTTGATGCTCCTTATTATGTTACAAATAAACTCATCCACAAAGACCTTAACATACCATTCGCTGCAGATTTGATCCAAAACCGATACGCGTCTTTTCATTCCAACCTCCTTAACCATCCTAACCCATTAGTTCTTAATCTCTCATCCTTAACAATCCCTGATAATCCTCCGAGGCGTCTGGAAAGAAGATGGAAGATTCTAATTTAAATTAATGTTTGAAGTACCACCAACGGGTTATTCCTTCTCAAGATTTTCAAGTGTAAATGAAACAGTCCACAGAATTACTTATTGTATTTATTATTTATACAGTTGTAAATTACATTAAATAAATAAAAAAAAACAGAAAAAAAACTTGAGTTTAAGCAACTAATTTTTTTTTTTATGGGTCCATACATATTTACATAAGTAATTATCCTATTAAGTTTACTCAAGATGGACGTTAGTCAACGCAAGGAAGATTAAATTATGTGATTAGATTTGTTATTAGTGAGATTTTGAGCGATGTTAGAGATGAAATAATAAGTAAATAGCAATGCCTAAATGCAGTGCTGCCGATTCACTCGATCAAAAATTAACAGCGCTCAGAGCCTTGAAAATACCCGTTTTACCCAACAAATACCTGGCACTTAACCTGCTCTTGGAGAATCGTTATAACTCTAGCAGTATTGTTACAGTCATGATTGTTCTGTCGTAATAGTTTATAGTAAAAGTTATTGAATAAAGCAATTGTCACGTTAACGATTCATATGCCTTAACAGTGAACAATCGTACAGTTTCAGTTATTGCGACCAAAGTCACACCTACTATTGTGGTGTGACTGTCTGATAGTTACAGGTATTACAGTTTACTGTCGCGGCAGAATTGACGAACTGGTTCTAACGTTATAGTCGATAGTACTGCGGCGGCACCACCCGCAAGAGATTATTTTATATTTTTAGTTTTTCTTGAAATGTGGGATTTTAAAATTAAAACATTTAATAATAAATTTAATTTTTTAATTATATTATAAATGTATCTTTTATTATTTGATTGGTACATATAGAGTCCGCCAAAAACAAGTGTGGAAACAATGTCAATCACGTTTTCAAGATACACAGTGTGTCATTCATTTTGAACAAATGAAAGTTATAAAAGTCCTCAATAAAAGTTATTAGTTAATAAGTGTTATTGTGAGTTCTTTTGTGCAAAAACCACCACATTACAAATAATGTCAGTGGACTAACAGTCGCGTTATCTGCCACGTTTAACTGTCATATGTATACCCTTTGACACTCAACTGTCGCAACATATTAACCTTACCAAATATATTGAAGACAGGCAAGAAAACATTTTTCTTATGCATTGTTCTTGTTTTGATTATTTCTGATCTTGAAATTAATTCTATTAATTTTTTTTATTTTACTCATCAATAATTATGTTGTTGGGGGGTAACTCTAAGAAATACGAAACGTATAAAGTATAAATCGTTGGGAGAGGGGAGGGTGAATACCTAATTATAAACACTAACAATATATTTAAAAATGTAAAAATTTTGTTAAAAATTAACAATACATTTGCAACTAAACCAGTAATGACATCAGAATGGATCTTAATATATTGGAGAAGTTTGTCCGGGGGTGCGGTCAGCAAAGAACAACATAAATAAACAAAACCATATTTATCTATTTAGGCATAAAATAAATAAATATGGTTTTGTTTATTTATGTTGTTCTTTGCTGACCGCACCCCCCGACAAACTTCTCCAATCATTAATCTACGGTCAACTATCTACACCTCATTGTGGATCTTAATATAATTCGCCATGGGTCCTACATACCAATCCACTACGGACCCATAAAATAATAACTTATTAAAAAGTCTCTAATGATTAACTAAAATTTTAGGTCTACCCGAAATACCCGAATACGCTACAATTATCCGCTAGGATGAAAAATACCCGAAATTCTTGTAAATACCCACAAATCAGTAGCACAGCCTAAATGACTGTGGGGGAGAGATCAGACAAACAGAAGAGATCAATATGGCGCTGGTGCAACTTTGATTCATGAGATAACACAAGAAGATAAACAAGAAAAGATATTTCAATAAAGTATGTACATGAGAAGGCTCCTTTAATTATTTGTTGTCTAACTTCTCGAACACGCGATGAAGAAAAAACGTTATGTAATGCATTGTTTATTACGCGCGAAATAAAAAATACATATTACATTATATTTTACAAATATATTTATCATGTAATTCGAAAGAATAAAAAAATCGAATATAAAAAAGAAACACATGATCTTTTAAACCCAACCGTTTCACCACAATTATGCATTTAACAATAGGTTTTGCGGAATCCGTCAATTTGATGGATTTCACACGTGAAATGAAATACCTCTTCTCCGCTCCTCCTCCCCCCCAAAAAAAAACCCATAGCATTAGTTCTAGCCTTTTTGCGTCGTAAATTAATCATTTAATCCAATTAATTTTTTCCTAAGCATCCAATTTTTTGAAATTTTTATGTAGTATACCTCAACGAAACCTGTCAAATTGACCTGCCTTCGTTTTTAAAATCATTCCTACAATAATAATTATAAAAGTGAAAAGAAAGCCATCTCAATCGCGCCTCGGCAATGTAAACTAAAACGTATTGTATGACATGAGTTTTGTCTTTTATTTTCATCTTCAACGAAATGCCTTATGCTTATCAACGAAGAAACAAGAGACGATCTTTAGTATATTTGCTGCAGTGACAGTAAAATTTTCAATTACTGTAGACAATCTCCGCTAATTTAAGTGTTTACATTACAGGCTTATTGAATTCGGGCACAGTACCTTCTTATAACTATATTTTAAATTACTATTCCAAAGAAGATAAACGTCATAAAATATTTAATATTACACTCAACTAGCTTGAGTGCTAATAAACATCTATACATCTAATAATTCCTGAGATTGAGTTTTCCAAAGTTAATTCTACTGATTTTTCACAATCAGCTGTATAATAGAAAATTTACTCAACATTAAATGATGTTCTGTTAGGCTTTCTAATGTTGTAGGTAAAGTTAAAGATATGGAACTTCAAAAGAAAAATTAATTTTTTTATGTTCCTAACTTTACTAGGCAGAATCATCAATTTTAACTAGCAACTATAGATAGTTTTCATTAAAATAATAAAAAATTGGTGGGAAATAACCGACTTTTTTTCAACTGAGCCTTGCACTATACCAGGTGCGGGATGGGAATTGCGTGAACTCTCATAGGATAACACGCAATTCTCCAGTCTCATGGTTTTTGGGGTATATAATATTTTAGCTCATTATTCTTTTTTTCTGTATGTTTCACACTCTATATGCCAATGAAGAATTTATATATA
>NW_027107086.1:8861-9239 GCF_000696795.3 Halyomorpha halys | reverse complement strand
ATAATAAAAAATACAATAAATAGAATAAATTTTTGCTGGCGTGTCCGGGTTGCAAGGTATTTCCAGAGAGACGTTGCCGGACGAAGCAGAGATATCTCATTTCTTCTCACGCAACTGATCGAGTCCCGTTCAACACAGAGACGAGCATCCTTTCTTCCATCGCTCGTAGGTAAATACAAGATTCATCATTACTTTGAGTCATTGGTATTTATTCCAGCTAAAAAGGGTTATAAATGTTTCTCTTTCACAATTTTAGAATACATTGCCGAGGCAAAATAAAATAAAATATTCTTTCTTTTAACTTGTCTAAAAAGTGATTCCATAATATCGCCACAAGAAATCATGAGCTCCAATGAACAATTTAAAAGAATGATAACC
>NW_027107086.1:2460-3137 GCF_000696795.3 Halyomorpha halys | reverse complement strand
ACGGATCGCGAGGGTATATCAACATTATACACAATCACTGCCCACGTGATCTTCTATTATCATTGGGAGCATAAATTTTGAAACATTCACTTCCCTAGTAAGTACTAAGGGACAAAATAAAGAACCTTAATAGTCTAAAATAGAATACTTTACATTATTTATGAACTTATTTTTATGAAATCAAATACTTGTTCATTTCAACTGGATAATTGATTTGTCTAATTTTTTATGAACGAGGTAGTTTAGTGAGAATGTCATGGGACAGCTAAATCTATCTCTAGGCCTAGGGTTCAACCCATGCTAAGAAAAATTATTCATTCTTCCATGAATCGATTATAAGACAATTCCAGTCCCTAGAAAATGGATATCTGATTCTTGATAAGGGTGGATGAAAAACCTGGCGTTTAAATGTATTCCTAGAAAATATTTTTATTTATTTCTGATCAATTTTTATTTTGTCAAAAAGGGTGTAGGAAGAAAATATACATTAGCAGCTATTGTTTTTTTTTTGTTTTGTTTTTAACCACTAATATAACACATGAAATATTTAACTAATGTATACCACCAAGTAAATCATACTTGTATAATTTTAAGTAATAATTTGTAATGTTATAGATAAAAAAACAACAACTTTTTTTTGTATAATTTTATTGTATAATTTTATTTTTAAATTATAT
>NW_027107086.1:0-380 GCF_000696795.3 Halyomorpha halys | reverse complement strand
TACGATTTGATCTAGATGAATTTATGATAAATAGTTTTCAGAAGATTAAATACTAATTATTTAAATTATCGGATTTCTAATAAACGGGAATACAAATAAAACATCATACCCAACACTCACTCTCCTATTCCTGCTATTTTAAGAAACTAATTAACTAAAGTTTTATTCCTAAATTCGAATTATAAAACGTTTGAGTTTTTTGGAAGGCAAAATTATGGAGGGGACCGAATGGCATTGTTTTATTTTTTTTCCCCTCACCCTTCTATTAATTGTATTGCCTCAAGCAAAAACCAATACATAATATAAAAATAGTAATAGGTATACTATAAATATAATACATACATAAATATCCTTTTATTGTGGGATCTATGTGCAGGGGC
>NW_027107085.1:5953-7188 GCF_000696795.3 Halyomorpha halys | reverse complement strand
TACCCTGAGGTACACCAGCAGACTGAGGAAACAGGGATGAATAAGCGCTGTTGTGATTTGTTTATAAGATTAAAATAAAAATATACATATAGTCTCACACTTTTTATTTTCTTGTAACTCCTACGTTTCGGTCATTCAAGGATCTTATTTACAATACCAAAGCTAATGTTTGCTATCAAACTGTTGTAGGCTATTATACCTTTGTCAATTTTTATCTTAGTCAATAACCTATTATTATCACAATTTCACTTATTATAAAAATTCAGTTTACAGTGCCTATTACACTCTATCACTTTATAACAAGCGAACAAGAGTGTAAGGAACATTGTAAACAGAATAATTATAGTACGTATAATTACTAGTCAACATTGATAAATATAGGTAAGGAGAATAAAAAATGGTGCCTGTTTCAAATTGTTAAAAAAAAATATTTTTTTTTTTTTTTTCGGAGCTCTTATCCTTAAAACTACCAACAAGACTAGAAAACCTAAGAGAACATCATTTATAGTAGAGTAAATTTGCTGAAATATGAGCTCTAATAGAGCTGTTTACGTTTAATATTTTCCGATATGCAGCTTTTTAAAAAGCAACGTTTCATAACATATGTACTGAAAAAACAGTAGATAGTGAATTTATTTTTAGAAATCTATATCTAAAAAAACATTTGATACACAAATTTTTATTAACATTTAAATTAAAGCTAGTTTAATGTAGTATAAAATAGTTTATGACAATTTATCATTAAATAAAATAAAAGAAAGATAGGTTCGAGAGAGGATGGACCGAAACCGGTTACAGAAGAAAGTGTAGATCCTGTTAGAGATGAAGAGGAATGAGGAACCAATAATGTCCCTACTCCATAACTTGCGCCTACCGATGGTGAATAAATTAACGCCTTTTTTTAGTAAAATACTGGTTACCAGTAAATGGTGCTACAAGTCCACCAAACATAATTAGTAATAACGTTTTAAACATCATAATGGTTTTTAAAAGCATAGACTAAATTATAACATATTATAAACTAAATTGTAGTAATTTGGAGTAAAAAATAAAGCAATTGGACATGTAAAAACAATATACATATATGTAATATTGTTATAGATATAAAATAAATAGAAGAGTATAAATATACAATACATAGAATAATTGGAGAAGTTTGTCGGGGGGTGCGGTCAGCAAAGAACAACATAAATAAACAAAACCATATTTATTTATTTTATGCCGACGTTTCGACC
>NW_027107085.1:3106-4058 GCF_000696795.3 Halyomorpha halys | reverse complement strand
TACATATATATTTATATAAAAGGGAATTATCGAATCTTTGTCCAGAATAAACTTTTAAATTACTGGACCGACTTACATGTTTTGTTTTTTTCAAAATCTTCCCTTTCGCCAAGGGACATTATTTTTTCCTCTAGATGTTCATCGTACATAGCTCCTTAGCATTTTATCCAATTCCGTTAAATGTATGAAAAATTTGGATTTTAGAAGATTTTAGACTGTACATGTCTTTCAACACTGTTTTGCATCTATAATGTTAATAGTTTTTTATTTTCTAATCATTCTATAATTCCTCTAAATCATTATGGTTGTGATCTTGGTTTTTGTTCTTAGCCCTGATGAAGGCTTGAAATTCTGGCCGAAACGTTGGCACTGATATATAAGTTTTCACTTATTTGTATTTTCAGTGACTGCACCCCCGACCATCTTCTGCTCATATATTATTATTATTGTATGATTTAGTTGTATAAATGATTAATAGAAGTCGCAAAGTCAGTTATTTTCCACAGTTTATTCTCAGTAGTTAATTTATTTTATTTTTTAAGGTAAAGACAAGAAACTGCTCGTAGATTCCGACTATTGCAACATTTACTAGACAAACGGTCTAAATTGCCAATCCATTACAAAATCTGAAAAGAAGATTGAGGCTCCGGAGTTGAGCTTTGGGGCTCCACTAAACCATCAAATTCCTCCCCGAATCCAATCCTTACAGTCCAAAATCCTTCGTAAAATCCTTAATGCTTCTTACTTTGTTACAAATCAAGTCATCAATCAGGACCTCAATGTTCCATATGTTGCCGATTTGGCCAGAACCAAATACCATTCCTTCCATGATAAACTTCTCAATCACCCAAAGCCACTTGTTTCTAACCTGGCTTTTTATTCATTATCTGATAATCCTCCCAGGCGTCTGAAAAGAAGATGGCCTCGAGATCTTCTTCTCTAGAAATGTTAT
>NW_027107085.1:0-1717 GCF_000696795.3 Halyomorpha halys | reverse complement strand
CTTACAATCCAAAATACTTCGTAAAATCCTCAATGCTCCTTACTTTGTCACAAATTGAATCATACATAAAGACCTTAATGTTCCCTATGTAACCGATCTAGCCCGAACCAGATATCACTTCTTCCATTATAAACTCCCTAACCACCCAAACCGACTAGTTTGTAACCTTGCATCCTCTTCGATTCCTGACAATGCTACGAGGCGTCTTAAAAGAAGATGGCCACGAGACCTGCTAGTGTACAAATGTCATTAGAGTGTTACTAATGGGTAGTTCTCTACACCCCTGTATCACTCCATCATATTATTGAGATCAAATTTACTGAATGTATTATAATGTACAGTTGTAAATACCAATAAATATATTTTAAAAAATCCCAAATATATATTTATTTAAGAACTGGCATTAAGGTTAAAAAAAATTCATAGCAATTATAAATATTTTTACAATGTAAGATAATAAGATACAAAAAACTAAACTGAGGTAGGATTAAATATTATGTAAATATAATAGCAAAATTATTTTTTTTAAATCAAGTGAATAAAAAGAAATAAAAATAAGATGCATAATAACAAATATAAATAAAAAAAAAAAAAGAAATAACATATAATATTAGATTTAAAATGAGCAGGAGACGTAATAACAGGTAAAAATAGAAAGATATGAGAGAAATAAAAAAAAATGTACTCACTAAGAAACGGAAAACTATGGAAATAAGATGAACATAAATAAAGGTCAAGAAGTAACAAAAAAAAATAATATTAATAAATAAACAAAGCACAAATCAGAACATTTACGTCTGCTTTTCTGTCACTCGTTTGCTGGCTTCAAACACGACAGATGGCTCTGACGAGAGATTGGTGCAACCGGCACTTAAAGGTTTCAGGAATATCAAAACCGCGTACTGATTAAATTAGAGTGTTTATTATTGTTATGTGAACTGGGTTGGTGTTAAAGAAGTTCTTTTTGGATGTTTTAATTTTTTTTATATCTTCAGGCACTAATGAAAAAAATTTAATAATAATACAT
The DNA here is from genome assembly GCF_000696795.3 of Halyomorpha halys. NCBI lineage: Eukaryota > Metazoa > Arthropoda > Insecta > Hemiptera > Pentatomidae > Halyomorpha > Halyomorpha halys. Next base: position 690 of record NW_027107085.1, on the reverse strand, counting down.
CTGCTTTCCAAAGGAAAATTAAGGGAAAATAAATTCGACCTCAAAGGCGGACATCTACTGCTCTAAATCTTTTCTAATTATATAGACCTAATATTTACGTAAAACAAACTACTAGAATAATTATAAGGACGGTAATGTGAAATCTTATGATGTATTAATAAATTTAGTTTTTGGCACCGTTAGATAAAATCGTTCCGCTACAGCCTTCCTCGGTTCCAACGATCCCGGAAATGCACATCCATATCTATAAGGCACATCTCCGACATTAGCAACACACCGTTGCACAATGCTCTCAATGTAGCGAACGAACAGTTACCGAACGACAATAAAACCATTAATCCTTTAGAGCGACCAGCTTTCCCCTGGCGCCCATCTTCGAAGCGAAAGCAATTGATCTGCAATATATAAAGTAGACGTCATCAATCGCAATTATAATACGGCTGGATATAGAATAGAAATGAGCCGGTTCAGGTGGCGAGCCTGCGTGGGTACTGTCCGCGTCAGCTGGAGAAAGTACTGTTTTCACTCATTAGCATAGTCCACGGCCTACCGGATCGCTATCCATATCTCACTTTATATATCTCTATTACTTTATAACAAGGTTACTTTCTTTTATATTATAATTTTTTTTTTATTTATTAAAACTAAAGCCATCTACTCTCTACACCCCTGTATCACTCCATTATAACT
>NW_027107084.1:0-1244 GCF_000696795.3 Halyomorpha halys | reverse complement strand
AAATAGATGTTACAAATCAATATATCTCCTAGAAATGTGTTGGAATAAATATATCAAATACTTCGTCGCTCATACTGACTTGTAAGAGTTACGCCAAAATATGACAAACTAAAATATCAGCTAGGTACTTTAACTCAAATGGGGCAACGAACGACAATAGGCTATTCACATTGGTCCTTTGTCAGTATTATTTATATTTAATTTACTCCTGACTCTTTCAGTATCAGTACGATGCAGTCACAGTTTCAGAGCATTGAGTCAATCACAATATTATATGTACTTACATTATTTCTTGAAGTCGTAATGTTCGAGGAGGTTAAGGTGAAGTTCCAATGTGCCCGGTTCGAAACGGTGTGGGTTCGTTTCCCACATAGGACACTCAATATTTATTTCTAAGCGGCACCGAGAAATGAATTTTTGACACTTAATATAGATATATATTTATTCATTCCCTATCTAGTCATTTCTGACATATTAGTTGAGTCATCTACAGATAACCAACCTATTCTAACCAATACGGGAGGGTCGAGTTTTCATTCCGTGAGACAACCACGCAGTAATGAGGTTGCTAAAGTTACGCCTCAATCACCTCAGCTACAACAGCCACAAATATTGGTAGCCATCAGAGGTATGCTCATGTACCACTAGATAGCTTCTCTCTTTACGCTCCTGACGGAAGCCGAACCCGTGCAATTCAGCTCTCTGGGCCATTCATCTCACACATGCTCGGTAGTTACACAGGAACAATGAAAGTAAAAACGGCAATTTAACTGGCCTATGATTATTGGACTGTGACAACGGTACAAAGCTGAGACTGAAGGGAGCAACTTGAGTAATTGGGTCTGAGGAACTATCAACGTTACTGGTCCAAGGTCGTTCGCTGGTCCGGGCTATGATTAAAAGTAACAATTACAGCTAGTAACATCGTCAAAGTATCAGATCGACACATTCCAACCCCTCTCCATAAATAATTCTCTAGATTTGTTCGGCCATTACATACTGGGTGTTTTTTTTAAAAATTAACTAAACGATTGAGTAGGATATATATATCTATCGATAGTGGGAAGATTGTGTTAAAATAATTATTGCTACCTAGCTCGTTTTGGGGGAACGCGGTGGCACCGGCTGGGCAGAAAATTGTTTTCTCATAAATAGATGTTACAAATCAATATATCTCCTAGAAATGTGTTGGAATAAATATATCAAATACTTCGTCGCTCATACTGACTTGTAAGAGTTACGCC
>NW_027107083.1:5359-5605 GCF_000696795.3 Halyomorpha halys | reverse complement strand
GATATCTCACCTGTTTGTGATTATGGGTGATTCACATTTACTGGCTGTGATATATAATACATCTAATTTCAAGACCTTTTAACTACTTTTTTTTGAAAGTTTTGAGTGACTCATGAAGTTTGATTTCTTTATCTGTTCGTAGCTTTAAGAACAAAAAAGCTCTCTTCAGCTAATACTTTTCTGTTTATTAAAACTTCCAATTGATGATAAATTTACTTTAGAAAAGAAATGTAGTTATGAGGATTT
>NW_027107083.1:4535-5309 GCF_000696795.3 Halyomorpha halys | reverse complement strand
ATAGCCCATTCCTAAATTATTTCGTGGAACCTCAGTGTTCCTCGGAACACTGGTTGAGAACCACTGTTCTAGTGTATGAAATTTTATGGAGACATTAATTTTAATTCACCTATTTAATCTGATATAATTTAGAACGACATTAAAGTTTGTATGAAAAAATTATAACCCTCCTTTTCTTTAAAAAAATTATTTATTGTTTAAATAAATTAATTGGCATCCAAGTTAAGTCTCTTTATTATTTTAACAACAATCAGTTTGTTGATAAGAAAGTGATAGTGCTAAGTTGATCTATAATTAAAAGTTTTAAAAATGAAAGAAATCATGACAAAAGAGAATGATTTGAATAATATTAATGACCTATGCAGAATAGCCTGAAAAAAGTTTTGAAATATTTGAATGTGAGGTGTAATTTTATATCTAAAATTGTCCTCGAGGTTGGTTGAATTAGCGGAAACATTGGATTATTAATGAAATAATAAATAGTGTTGAGACTTAACCTGGATGCCAATTAATTTATTTAAACAATAAGTAGCAGTCTCAAGAAGTTGAAAAGATTATAGATATATTTAAAAAAAATTAACTAAAGTTTAATACTAATTATTAATATTATTTTAAGGCATCTTGCTAACAAAATAATATTTTTTGTTTTACTTGTTAATGTTAATTCTTGAAAAATCTTCTGTACAATCTTCTATTTTAATGATTAAAGTATACATTTTTTAAAGCTTGACTTTCATACTAATTATCATTAATTGAAACAACTAATTAAGTACT
>NW_027107083.1:936-2750 GCF_000696795.3 Halyomorpha halys | reverse complement strand
ATCTCACCTGTTTGTGATTATGGGTGATTCACAGTGACTTCCACATTTATCTAATTATACAATATTGGTTAATACTAGTGAATAGTTTTTTTTTTTCAAACATTGCTCTAATCGCTATTAGTATATATTATAATTAAGATAAGGATTTCAGGGGCAGGGCAGGTAGAAAAGAATTATTTTATTTTCTTCTATTATTTACTAATAGAATAGCTATTAATAATTAACACACAAATAATTTGTGATCCATTAGCAAAAATATAAGTCTACTTTCTCCAATGTGTAACCAGCCTTACCACCTCCACCTATCTGCCCTGCTTAGGCAGTGCAAGTAGCATCTTTCAGAAGGAAGACATATTTTCTAGCAATCCATAGCTTCTCTCTCATCTTTTTTAAAGGATTTCATTCAGCAACATAAACAAAATCCTACAAATTTGAGTCTTCCAAAATAAGATGTATCTCTTAGCATAAATCTTCCTTATATATACTTTCTTACCTTACCTTTTAAGCAATTACTTTTAACAAGTATTGGCCAATGTACGACAACGTTACAATATCTCAAGTAGATGTCATACCATTAAAAATAATTTAAAGAGAATCTTTCCTTTCCATTCCACCTGAAAATCTCATAATTAGAGGTGCACTTATCTTATCTTGAAAACATTTACTAAAAGCGAGTAGAGCAGTATTTAAAACAATTTACCTATATTAAGCTTGATTGTAAAATTAATTGAAAACTAGGAATTGATGAATTTGTTTTACTGACTAACTTTTACAACACAGTATACCTAATTTGCTGTTAATTAAATTAATTCTTTGAAGCAAGTCCATTTCCCTTTTATTTACAGAACTATAAAATTAAAAAGAATGAGTTTTCATAAAAAAACTTTGCTAAAAAATCACTCTGAAGATCAAATATGAAATGCTCTAATTTTTTGGATAAAAACAAGAAAGCATTTTAATTTTTATTGTTTAATTTTATACTAATAGGAGAGATGAAGATGTCATTGCTTCGATGGATTATACAGCAATGACTCTTTCACAACTTGTATGTTTGAGAACATTATTCTTTTTGTAATCCATTAGAGAATTAGTTTTGATATTTATATCTGTTTGTGTAGATTATTTCTTAAAGTAAAAAATAGTTCTTCTGTAAATGCTTAATATAAAATAGAGGTATGTCCAGAGTTTGTTTTTGTCATGGTAAGAGTTGATTCCTTAATTTATGATTTCATATTTGTAAATGCATAATGAAACACTATATTTTTAATCAATATTTATAGTTTTAAATTATTCATCATGATTTAACAGTGATGAAAAATAGATATTATTTAGGTATTGTATGGTTTGATAATAAGAAGTAGATATACATCCTCATTATAAGGTCAAAACTATTGAACTAGGCTTGGTATATATTGTGGTGAAATATTGAATTCCTCATCCTCATGGGACATGAAGCTAATCATTGGAAGGTTAGGAATTATAAATTTTGCCATGATGCATGTCTTATTAACAGCATTGGTAAGGACATTTGAAGAATTTGAAACAGGGCCAAAACAACTAAAGCTCCTAATCAATTAACTCATTAATACAACTATAGTGATACGTTTGTTGTTGACGATAGAAAATAGTTGAGGTTGTGGTTTGCAAAACTTATTTGCGTTTTTCACTGATTGCCTTCTCCCTTCCCCCACAACCAACTTCTCATACACCTATCATAATTTTTTTTTAACCAAATTTCATTTATCAAATTATTTTTTAAAGTAATGAAGGATATCATACCTTCTTTCAATTATTTTTATTTTATAATTGCCCTA
>NW_027107083.1:0-336 GCF_000696795.3 Halyomorpha halys | reverse complement strand
AGTTGATCTAACTTCATATATTATTGTATAAAATATAAGTTTAAATTCCAAAGCAATGTACATGCATAGATAAATTTATTATTATATATGATTCACTCATTTACTGACTATCTCTGTGGTGAAGTTATTAGTAATTTTATCAAAAGTCATCATAACATAGCACGTTATAGACTTCTAGTTTTTTTAAATTTAGATGCTTATCTATTTTTATCAATATTTATCAACTGTTATTATTTTTTCTTAAATTATTGCTAATATGCTAATAACTTTTCCCCCACTATGATCGCTAATTTTTTTCTTCTATCTTCATAATCTTTGTATTCCATATTATAAATA
>NW_027107082.1:0-1106 GCF_000696795.3 Halyomorpha halys | reverse complement strand
AGCAAAGAACAACATAAATAAACAAAACCATATTTATTTATTTTATGCCGACGTTTCGACCTGAGTTTCAGGTCTTCATCAGGGCTATAGAACAATTGTATGTTACTCTAAATGTTGTTGTTAGCTCTTTTGTTCTATTGCCCAGATGAACACCTGAAACTCAGGTCGAAATGTCGGCATAAAATAAATAAATATGGTTTTGTTTATTTATGTTGTTCTTTGCTGACCGCACCCCCCGACAAACTTTTCCAAGCATTAATCTATGGTCAACTATCTACACCTCATTAATAGTAATAATAATTAGAATAAACCAGCCATTTCATCAATTCTCGCAAGAAAATTCTTATATTGCAACAGAAGAGTAGAAGCTCATGCTCATTCAATCAGACGGACACTGCTAGGATTGTTGAGCCATTGTAATCTCCTACTCTCTTATTACAATATAAAAATTTCTGTGCTAGGAATAGCTAGTGTTGTACACCACAATCACTTCCGTTTCATCCCTCGCATCATGAAATCTATTTAATTCCATATAATTTTTTTTTTCTTGAGTTGTAGAACGTCGATAAAGAAGTTTTACTTCAATAACACAGGAAAAACCTGATGCAATTCATTTTATACTATGGATAAAAATAACATATTACATCATTATTGCATATTATTTACAATAGGGAAACCAAATAAAAATATAAAATTTCTGGATATATTATCTTTTATTAATACAATTATATAATACAGTACAATATAAAAGTTGATGGACAAAAAAAAAAAAAAAAACATGTAATAAGTTACTGAAATTTTGTTCTATTCATCTCTATATACAAAAAACAAATGTAATAACATAAACATAGGTCTGGCTGACAAAGAATATTTAAATGAGGTTATAACCAAAATATATAAAACATTAATGGAAAACTTTTATTCAAACAATTAATTAATCAAATACAATATAATAAAATAAATTACAACCCCAAAATAACAAATAGCAATAACAATACTAAAATGAGTACTTCTAATATACTTGATTAAATAAATTTAAAAACTGAGAGAAAAAAAAATGTGAAAACAAATTTGTATGCAGATAAATTTTTTTTTTTTTTTTTTAT
>NW_027107081.1:0-5162 GCF_000696795.3 Halyomorpha halys | reverse complement strand
TACTTGGCCTTGCTAGATCAGATATGGTTCATTTAGTCGTTAACTTTATTATTTATGTATAATGATACTGTTTTAGTGATTTGGAATGAGGAGTAATTTACAAAGAATTATAAAATCAGTATTAAAAAGTACCTCTCTATTATATAAAAAGCCTGTTTGAAATATATTTATATTATAAGGTTAAATTAATATATAGCAAGATGGTATATTAGATAGCATCATAATGATATAATAATTAACATTAAAATAGCTATTATAATGTACTAATATTTTCAATTATTGTTTATATTTAAACTTTTTTGTTTATAAATATTTGTCAGTTATTGATTTCCTTTAGGATGGTCTTAAAGGAAAGTAATAACTAACTAATGATAATTTTATTTTTGCTTGTACTGTTAATTAATTTTATTTGTAGTCTATTACAAATAGTTTAAAATTATATTAGTACAGGTTATAATAAAGTAATGGCCATTTTTATTCTATTTAATTAATTTATTTTTAAAATAATTTTAGTACTATTTTATTTAAATAAATTATTTATTTATTAGATATTATATCAGTTGGTAGCACAACTATTTTTAAAAATCCAACTCTGTGTGTTAAAATGTAACTATTTTGAATTTTTTTGACTTTCGTTGAAAAGACTGGAGAATACGGTTAGATTCATCCTTTTGATGATAATATAGTTTTTAAAATTACTTTAAAGAAAATTAATCTTACAAAGGTAACATAGTCAGAATATTTTTTGTTAATTATTAAGTTGTGTTTTTTGAAGGTACACCATTTGCCCTGTACAGTTATGGCCTATTTGCAAATAAACTTATCGGTCATTGACTTTTCTTATTACAAATAATTTGTTATAATTATTAATAAAACGATGAAATAAGAAATTTTTATGTTTAAAAAATCTCAATGGCAAAAAAAAAATCGAATAATCTTTATGGGTCATGTGACATTAATTAAAGTCGCCTTGAGGTTTTACTAAGCCTCGACGGTGTTATTAATAATATGCAAATATGTGCCCCCCGAATCTACATAAAAATATTCTCGGTTGACATTAACTCCAACCTCACCTTATTAGGCCAAGTAATGGAATACATGTCGATATCTTAAAATGCTTTACCATGAGGACAAACATCTAAACAAGACGGCCTTGCTAGTATTCTAGAAAATGCTATATTTGGTATAAAATGGATCGACTGCTGTCACTAAAAATACTCTGAAGAAAATATGATAGAATATTTATTTTATATATATTTTTTTATTCCCAGTTCCTTGCAATATTTCTAGGTTATTTTCCCTGTTAGTATTTTTAAGTGAATGTGATAGATCACATCGAAATATATTATATTGCTGGAGGAAATATAACATGCCCACCAGCTCACGTTTAATTTACTTTGGAATTATAATTCAATCATTATTTCATACTACAGTAATCAGTGGGGTTTCCACTGATAAAAGTTATCTAAATTAAAATCTTCTTGAAAATTCATCCTAAAATAGCCTTAAATTTTTTTGTAGTATTTAGTGGGGGATTCCACGATGATAGTGATAGTGTCAGTAATAGTAATAATGAAAGCTAGCCTTGCCTATTATCGTGTAACTTAACATTTGCTATCGTAATATATGAATTTTCTCAATAGTTGTCATTACTATTACCTATCTCCTCATACGTCACCTAGGTACATTCTCTTTTCTTTTGTCTCAAGATATTTAGTTTGACGTATATTTATATCATAGACGAAACTATATGGACCTAGCAAATAATTAAATTTCCTTAGAATAATAACATACACCAATTATATTCTGAAAAATTTTTAAATTAAGAATTGTATTTATTATGAATAATAATTAATTTACATGTTTAAAAAAAATCGCTAGAGAAGCAAAATTAGAGAGAATATAATAGAGATTTTTTTTTTCCTTTTAATAAAATTTATAACTTCAACAGTTATTAATTTATAACTAACTGCTGAAAAAATAGGAGGTCCCCCCATTCCGAGTTCAAACTTAATTAATTTTTAATACAAGGCTTTAACGTAGAACCCTAGCTTTCTCATTTAAGTAACTATTTTCTTGAAGCTTTTAAAAAATTAAGTGAGTATAGTTACAAATTCTAATTGTCAATTCAATAACCTCTTACGCTTAATGACAAACAGGAATAAGATGGTTCTTAAAGTAAAATTCTCATTTTAATAGGTAATCTTTACAGATTTGTGTTTTTATTGAAACAGCTGACATAATATAAATTATAGTAAATCATTAGGTTGAAGGTAAACGTAATAAACCATTTTTTTTTTTTTTTGCAAAGACCAGACCTTATTCTATCTACATATCATATGCCTGAACAAAATTTACACTTCCGTATCGGCAAAATTTTGAAATTTGATTTTATATGATTAGTTGATAAGTTGTGAAATGTTAGCTGAGTAGGTACACAGTGGTAGGCACTGTGGTACTAGCTTCAAGTTCCCGAGTTCAGACCTATGGGTTCGGGAGCCCTTCAGGATCCAATATTAGTAATTTCAACTAATTGCACGCAAATCAAAGCTAATTAAGAGAACCATAATGTGGTTCATAATGATTATCTTCGTTGGAGTAAGTTCCATTAATATTTGTCAAAATAAATTTATGACTGATTATTCGGAAAAAATGTTGGTTTATGGAATACTGTATCTCAGGAACCATTACGTGTTTACTTCTATTAGTACTCCCATTGAAGCTAGTAAAACGAGGCATTAAGTAGTCAACATTAATTATTTTCTATTCGTAAAAGTTTCGATAATGATTATCTAAAAAAATTTTAAAACGTTCAATTCTGAATCATTGGAAATAATTATTCAAGTTATTGGTGAAGTTTAATCTGTCACTATTATTTATTTCAGCGGCTTAAGGTGACGGACTAATATTTTTTTTTCTTCCAGGGCACAATTAATTACAGTCAATGAAAATTTGTTTAAAATCAGTCCCATGTTTCTTCAGAATCCCGGTACGGTAAACAAAATCGTCTTATGTCGTTATTCGGTTGTAGTTTCCTTTCGTTTAATTCCTGTATACGATGCTGCTGTATCGTCATGTAAATTATTGACTTTTTCTTTAATCATTTTTCAATATTTAGAACTTTCATTATTCTTAGCTTTCCGAATATTATTTATGGCATGTCTAGTCTACCATGGGCAGCCATTGGACCATTTCATGTTAATTACGACAGAGTTTTTCTCTGATCTAATGAAATTCATTTTCAATAGGTTGTTTTTGTCACATTCTTGCCCTGATGAAGCTCTGCGAAGTGGGGCGAAACGTCGGAAAATAAATAGTTGTAAACTATTTTTGTTTCTTTTGTATCTTTTTAGCCCTGATGAAGCCCTACAAAGTGGGGCGAAACGTCGGAAAATAAATAGTTGTAAACTATTTTTGTTTCTCTTATGACCGCAACCCTGACCGTCTTCTTATAGATTAATATTTTAGTTTTCCCTTATCATTTGTATATTCATCCTCAAAAATGTCTAGAAATTCGAAGAATGCCCATTAATTAGACAGACTGAATAATATCGACGAGGATTTTTCAGAAGATGACTAAGAATATTCCGATATTGATAATGATACAACGGAAAATAAGTGTAACTTATTTTATAGCGATTCGGGCGGTAGAACAAAAAAGTATGAGAATTATTGTTTGTTCCGAAAATGAAAATGAGGAAGAGATTCAAACTGCCACGGACGGAATTGGTTTGCTTAAAATAAAAGAAGGTAGGTTTAGTGTTAAATATTCCCGGGACGCCTTATTTAAACATTTGTGGGACCAAATTAACACAACGAAAGACGTCCCGAGGGCGGTTTAAACCCAGTTAAGTAAATTTTCAGACCATTCGACTTACATAGTTTGTCACGACTGCCACTGATATATTCTATGTCATGCCTTTTTTATAGGCTATAAATGTTATTTTTTGTTATTAATTTTACTTTCCTATTTTATTAAGAAGCAGTATTCTTATCTATTTATTTTGTTATTATTTTTTTTCTTTTAATAAGAACATTTTATATAGTTAGTGTCATTTGTATGACTATACCCCCTCATAATCAACTGTTAAAAAATATATATAATATAAGTTATATCAACCATGTAAGGCCCACCAGGCCGATCTGGTATTAAAATAAAATAGGCTATAAATCGAATTTTTAAGTAATGTATAAATAATTTTGAAGAGAAAAGCGATAAATTTCATAAATTCTCACGGTAAGCTTTGCAGTTCTACTATCTTACGGCGACACCATGTGTAAATTAGATATGTAAATTAGTCCTTAAAGCCGACTTGAGTTCCAATCGCCTTATAAGTTTATACTACAATTCTAGCTTTTTATTGCTTGTTATTGGGTATTTTACCCTTTAATTTAAATTATCCATAAAAATTGTTATTGGTCTCGTGATAAGGGGTGATAGAGGCCCAAAGTAACATTTTCCAAAAGTGTTGGAACTCACAATGTTACATGTTGAAAATTGTTTTGTTTTTTAATCTACGTGAACCAAATTTACCCTTCCTTTGGGTAAATTTATAGTTCATGAAATTATCTATATTTATTTGTTAATTAATGATAATTTTACAATACCGAAGCTTAAATTTGTAAAAAACAACTACCATTTCATGATTTTTCAATTCATACCACATAAACCTGGTGCTATATTTTTTTTATTTATATCATATGGTTCTTTCTCTATATGCTCTCATTAAGATTCTTAATTTTTTTAAATTAAAACTATGAATTAATTAAATTTAACTTTAAATTTAAAAAGAATAAAGACGTTTTTAAGACCACCACTGGGATTTTTGAACCGAATTTATTTTTACTCTTTTATCATAAAATATCTTACAGCCTTCCTCTCGATTACCGAGTCCTCCACTGTACTAATTTCTGAAATTCAACTTAATAAGAAAAAAAAAATGGATCTTCATTCAGCTCATAAGAATACCTACTCTAATGAATATTGGTGATTACTTATCAAGTATTTGCTTACTGTATATAAATATAAATATAATATAATATAAATATAATCTTTTATTAATCATTTGTGATAGATCACATCGAAATATATTATATTGCTGGAGGAAATATAACATGCCCACCAGCTCACGTTTAATTTACTTTGGAATTATAATTCAATC
>NW_027107080.1:17413-17794 GCF_000696795.3 Halyomorpha halys | reverse complement strand
AGAGATTTGAAAAATATAATCTATAAGGAAAATAATATCGAGTTATATATTTTCTTATATCGTTTTATGTTCATTATTATTCACGAATATGTTTGAAATGTAAGAAATAACAGTTGCTTGGGAATGAGGGGTGAAAAAAAAAATTTAATATTTATTTAAAATAATATCAAGGATTATAATTTATAGAATATAATTTTGTAGTTTTAACGTATTAAAGGATTGCATTGTTGTCACTAAATAATAATATAAACAAAAATAATAGGTGATTCTTTTTTACTATTAGAACACAATTGTTTGTTTTATTTAAGTGTACCAATATCATTATTTTTTGTTATTAATTTTACTTTCCCCTTTTATTAAGAAGCATTATTCTTATCTATT
>NW_027107080.1:14225-15398 GCF_000696795.3 Halyomorpha halys | reverse complement strand
CTCTCTCTCTCTCTCTCTCTCTCTCTCTCTCTCTCTCTCTTTCCATTCTTATCAAGTAATTATAGCTACTGTTCATTCTTGTCCAATATCTTAAGATTACTATTACTAATCCCTTTTACATATTACTTATACCTCAGCTATACCTATCTACACCACGTATATATTGTACCTTATACATCTACCTCTCTACCATATTTAAAATCAATGAGTAGTCTCCTACAATTTATGTTTCTAGATCTATACTGTGAACTTAAATCACACCTGGTTATATTTATTAACAATTTGCCTCCACTCTACCAACATGTATATTTCCTCATATTGTTATTATTAATATTTTTTAATTTTAGTTTTCCTTTAAACTTGACAACTGTTTTTTAATTTTAATGTTCTGTTATTTCTAAAATGTTTGTATCTTGCTTTCTCACATAGCCCTGACGAAGTCCTGCAAAGTGGGGCGAAACGTTGGTTAACAATAAATAGTTTTTTGTTAAAATTTTGAAACCTTTATTGACCGCCACCCAGACTATCTTTCTCCAATCTATTTCATACGGTCAACCATCTTCTTCCAGTAATTTAAATCTATTTTTTTAAAAATTTAATATCAAATCCTTGAGAAACTTATCTTAAAACGCCTGTACCCCATCCTAGATTCCAACCACATAATCCCAGATCACTAGTTTGGATTCCGAACATCCCACTCCACTATCCAGCAATGCCATCGTGTGGTTGATATAGTCATAGTCTCGTCTTCATTGGAACGTGGAGTGTACTGCTCGGGAGTCTTTCTTGATGTAGAACAGGCTTTTGATCGAGTCTGGCAGCCAGGACTGCTATACAAGATCCGTAAATTCCTACCTCTTACATACTTTTTCATTATACTTATCTCTCCGACAGATTATTTCAAGTAAATTACAACTGCGCTTATTCATCTCTATTCCGTCAGTCTGCTGGTGTACCTGAGGGTAGTATCCTTGGTCCTATCCTTGATACAGTTTTCACAGCTGACATTCCATCCTAACACTATCCTCACCACAAATGCCGATGACACATGCCTATTGTAAGTGAATAATGATCCTTACATTGTATCTCAAACCCTCCAATCCCACATCACCACCTTTGAAGAATGGTGCCAAAACTGGAGGATTAAAATAAATTCCAATAAATCCCACCAAA
>NW_027107080.1:10686-11955 GCF_000696795.3 Halyomorpha halys | reverse complement strand
CATATCTGTTTTGGGTCAAATCTGCAACGAATGGGATGTTAAGGTCTTTGTGAATGAGTTTATTTGTAACGTAATAAGGAGCATCAAGGATTTTGGATTGAACGATTGGATGCGGGAAGAATTTGATGGTTTGGTGGAGCCCCAGAGCTCAATACCATATGTCAAAATTGGTCTGATTATTGTAGTGTATACTAATTTTTTGTAGTGAATGAGAAGTTTAGAGCGTTTGTCAAGTAGGTGTTGTACCTACGATCGGAATCTACGAGCAGTTTCTTGTCGTTTCAGTCTTGTGTGTGGATTCCAAGTAAGTCTCTTCTCAAGAAGAGTCCTAAGTATCGAATCAGTTAAACAGGCATTAGTGGTGTATTTAGAAAGGATACTGTAGGACAGGAGGGCAGAGGTTTACGACGGAGAGTAAAGGTGATCTGGTGGGATTTGTCAAGATTTATTTTGATTATCCAGTTTTTACACCATTCTTCAATAAATGTTATGTGTGCCTGTAAATGAATTTTAAAAATTATTGAATGATTGAAGTAATCCAGGTAATTGGTTTGCCGTAAAATATTGCTTACATTATGAATTGTCACCTAATGTATCTAAATATAGCTTCTGATTTGGGTGATTCATGTTATGGGGTGTAATAACGTGGGTGTCTTCTCACCCGTGGAGTTCAATTTCTGAAGAGCCCTCTAGCTGCCTTCTCTCGGTTCTACCTACTTCTATCTTCTGTACCTCTCCTGTTTCTATCTCTTCGTCTTCAGTATTCGTCTTACATCTCCTCACCCACTTGTTCCTAAAAGGGGCGTCACCTTTGCAATATTTAAGTATATCAAGTAAACAATATATAATCATAGTACATGGTTTTTTTTTTTTTTCAGTTCTTTTATCTTTTTATTCTTCTTCATTGTATACTTTATAAATTCCTCTTTCTTTTTTTTCTATCTTCCTTTTCTATCCTTTTTTTCCCATATTTTCCCTATCAACCTAATACGACCCTCTTTTTTCTCCCTTATTATTCCCCTCTTTAAAATAAATAAAAATAATATTCATTTTAGATAAATATAACATAAAATCGTAATATATATGTCATATAATTGATAAAAGTAGTGATATATATAGACCCATACAAAAAAAATATACATTAAATAAAATATACAAAAGTTCTTTTCAGACACCTAGGAGGATTATTAGGTAATGAAGGAGAAGCCAGGTTAGAAACAAGTGGGTTTGGGTGGTTGAGAAGTTTATTATGGAAGGAACGGTATCTGG
>NW_027107080.1:4722-5026 GCF_000696795.3 Halyomorpha halys | reverse complement strand
GGCTTCACTTTTCCTGTCAGCAAACCCCTCCCCCCCTGTTATACTCGTTATTTTAAGGTCTGGAAAAAATATGTAAAATCAAGATTGAACTTAAAATCGCTTTACCGCACTTGCTCAGCCTCCACTGGCTCATTGCCAGTGATGCGGCGAGAGGGATGCGCTGGGATCTTTTGAGCTATGCTCTACCACTCACACGTGGGGAATAGAGTGGGCTCGGGAATCCTCTGATCGATTGTGTGAATATTGTATATTTTATTTATTTATTTTTCATACAGATATTTTGATTATGTTCATCTTGTTTATT
>NW_027107080.1:3234-4012 GCF_000696795.3 Halyomorpha halys | reverse complement strand
GCAGCAGTTAGTGCATTTATTTTGATAAATCTTTATCTTTGACGTACAGATGTCTATTAGTACTAGAATCGAACCTAGTTAAATGTACTATAAAGTAGTTTATAACATTTATCTTCGTAGGAGTGATGAGTCTGAAATTGATGGGTCTGCCAAGTATAAGTAAGGGGATTAAAAAATGGCTGCTGCTTCAAATCGTTAAAAAAAATTTATTTTTTAATTCGGAGCTCTATATCTTTACAACTACCAAAACCAATAGAAAACCTAATAGAACGTCATCTGAAGTCAAGTAAATTGGCTAAAATATGAGCCATATTTAAGCTATTTACGTTCAATAATAAGCGTGATATAGCATATCATATGAAATTGCAACACTTCATAAAGAAATGCACAATAAAATCAGTAGTTAGTGAATTTATTTTAATAAATCTGTACTTCAAAAACTATTCGAAGAACAGATGTCTGTTAACACTCAAAATTTTGTTAACATAATATGCTAATATTATTGTTTTATCAAAATAAAAATCTACCTACATGTATATTTCCCTATATTGTTATTATTATTTATTGTTTACATACTTCATAAACATAACTATTGTTTTTATTTTACTATTTTGATAACTTTATTGACCGCCACCTGGACTATCTTCCTAAAATCTACTTCACTAATAATAATCACTTGTTGTCCAAACGGCTTTTAGTTGTGGATGAATTTTTTTTTAGCGTATTGTAGGATATAAAGTTATCCAATAAGAGCCATTAAGGTGACAAGAGAGGAGAA
>NW_027107080.1:0-1143 GCF_000696795.3 Halyomorpha halys | reverse complement strand
ATTATTACTAAAAAGTCGAATTATTGCAGGATGGCTATATGCATATATGATTAACAAATTTATATCTAAATAGAATAGAATAGGCTTTCTAGCCATGTAAACCTACTAGTTTCTAGCCTTGCTTCCTCTTCTGACCATCATCTGAGGTGCCAGAAAAGAAGATGGTCTCGAGGCTTCCTTATCCAAAAATGTTATAGGAGCCACGTTTACTACAAATTTACCTTTAAATACAGTTGTAAATTTTTAGAAATAAATAAAATAGTATAGAACATGGGACATAATAATACTTAAAAATATAAAGAGGTAATAAGCAGGTCATTTTGGATATTTTTCAGGTGAGACCATTTACAAAAAATTGACATCAACAAACCACTTAGGTCATTATCGACCTAATTTCCTCATTAGCATGTTTTTTAATTTTGGGAGCTCGGTAATTATTATTGTTTAATAATGTCTAAATGAATATCCTGTATCCCTAACTCATCATGGGTAATCCTGTATCCCTAATCCATCATGAGCAATCCTGTAATCTTAACCCACTAAAGGTAATCCTGTATTTCTAATCCATCAAGAGTAATCATGGCTAGTACTTCATCTCTAAGCCATCATGGGTAATCAAGTATCCCTAATCCATCATAAGCAATCCTGTAATCCTAACCCACTATAGGTAATCCTGTATCTCAAATCCATTATGGGTAATCCAGTATTCCTAACCCATGATGGATAATCTAATATCTCTAACCCATTATGGGTTGTACTTTTTTCTTCTTTTTTTTCCTCACCCTTTTAAATTTTATTTTTTTAAACATCATATGCATACATATCAAAATCGAGAGGATTGTACTTGTACAATTTTATTTTTAAAAATAATATTAATAGAAAAACTTAAAGCGAGAGTTCAACGGTAAGTAGCATCATAATGACTGAACGTTTATCGCACAAGTGTACATACATAATAGTACTATCTCACTATCAAACAAATCGTGATAGTAGAAGCAGCAAATATTAGTCTACATAGCCACAGTGGCTGAGAAAGTTTCCACTATCACCATAACTGTCAACAGTCACTTATTTACAATAAAGGATACAAGGATACAATATAGAGGCTGATTAAGAGATCTATTTAAGATTTCTAAAAAAATA
>NW_027107079.1:2702-3973 GCF_000696795.3 Halyomorpha halys | reverse complement strand
CTGTTTTGGGTCAAATCTGCAACGAATGGGATGTTAAGGTCTTTGTGAATGAGTTTATTTGTGACGTAATAAGGAGCATCAAGGATTTTACGTAAAAAATAAATAAATATTAAAAAAAAAACCTAAATCCTTTTCGATATGCATCACGTTTTTAAAAACATATTCTATTGCTAGATTAAATATGATAGGTAAAAGATTAAATTTTAAGTTCTCAAAATAATTATTACTGATATTAAATGTTTCGTTCATGCACATGTGTACTAGACTTACCAACTTATTCTGTATTCACACTCCAATTGAAATATTACACGGCTTCTGGTTGTCAATTGAGTAGTAAGCCTTTTTGAAATCTATATAAAACTGATGAATTACACCGTCATATTACAATTTTTTCTGTAATATTTAAAGTAATAAAATGTGATCAATAGTCGAACGATTTCATCTTAAAGCACATTGCTAATTTCTTCAACGTATGCCTCTGATTCGAAGAGTTGACATTAACTTAAATATTTTATAGCAGACAAGCAGAAGTAAGAAGTGTCTAAATATGTGAAACAATATGAAAAATAGTTCAATATGTTGATATTGTTTCAATATCAATATTCATTTTCATATGTTGATTCCACTTGAATATCCACCTTCCAACCGTCCTATTTCGCTCCTGCGCATTATGGGCAAAATCCTAGAAAAACTCTTATTAAAACCCCTCTATCCAATCCTTGACTCATATCATGTTATTCTTGACCACCATTTTGGATTTGGAACATCTCATTCTACCATACAACAGAGTTATCGAGTGGTTGATGTCATATCTTCCACATTGGAGCGCGGTATGTACTGCACGGAAGTCTTCCTCGAGACAAGTGACTTACTTGGAATCCACACACAAGACTGAAACGACAAGAAACTGCTCGTAGATTCCGATTGCTACAACAATTACTTGACAAACGCTCTAAACTTCCCATTCACTACAAAAAATTAGTATACACTACAATAATCAGACCATTTTGGACATATGGAATTGAGCTCTGGAGCTCCACCAAACCATCAAAATCTTCCCGCATCCAATCGTTACAATCCAAAATCTATGGTAAATTCCTAGATGCTCCTTATTACGTCACAAATAAACTCAATCACAAAGACCTTAACATCCCATTCGTTGCGGATTTGACCCAAAACAGATATGCGTCTTTTCTTTCCAAACTCCTTAACCATCCTAACCCATTAATTCTTAATCTTTCATCCTTAACAATCCCTGATAATGCTCCGAG
>NW_027107079.1:0-189 GCF_000696795.3 Halyomorpha halys | reverse complement strand
ATTTTTCTATTTTTTATTTATTTTATTAATTTTTTTTTTTACTTTTATCATCCCATAGGCGTTGATAACCAGAGGGTTTTACGCCTTTAAGCAACAATCAACAACAACAACAACAAAAAAAAAATACAGACTTTGACTGCCGTCAAAACAGGTATGCATTCTGTCTCATCATTTGATTTGTATTTTTTT
>NW_027107078.1:199102-201439 GCF_000696795.3 Halyomorpha halys | reverse complement strand
TTGGAACGATAGGTATCCAGCTCTAAGCAAAAGGTTTTATATTACATGTATAAAAAACAGTTTAAGATCCAATCCTAAGCTTACAGACAGAAATTCATATAACTGATTTAGCTTAATATAGCTTAGTTTAGCAATGTATCGGATTCGGTTCTCATGATACGCGGGGCAATTAGTCAAAGAATGGAAACAATCCTCCAGGGCCGTTCCATCACATGCTGGTCAAAGCTTCTGTGGGTCCAAGGTATATTGTGTGGACCAACGCGTGGAGAAAATCAATACCGGAGAGATGTAATTGGGCACAATTTTTTAATGCGCCTAATTTTGTATAAATTCTAAATTTAAAAGGTTTTATTTTTTATTGAAACTGGCGGATTGTTCTTTGCTGTACATCGTCCTGTACTAACAGACTGCCTCTGCAGATCCCAACCAAGCGACTCATTGTCTGATTAGTTGTCTAGAATTATCAAAAGGACTGACCACCCATAGTACAAGAGCCGGTAAGAAAAAAAGTCAGTTGTTTCGCCCCAATTTTTGATTACTTTAATGAAAACTATGTATAATTACTAGTCAAAATTTATGAGTCAGCCAAGTATAGGTAGGGGCAATGCAAAATGGCGGCTCTTTCGAAACCTTAAAAAACATTATTTTTTCATTCGGAACTCATATCAAGAAAACTACCAACATCACTAGAAAATCTAAAACAATATTATTTGAAGAAGAGTAATTTTTCTGAAATATTAGCCCTAATAGAGCTATTTACGTACAATAGTTCACCAGATATAGCCTTTTAAAAAGCAACATTTCATATAAATGTACTGAAGGATTAGTAGTTAGTTAATTAATTTTGAGAAATCTATATCTTAGTAACTATGTGACGCACAGATGTCTATTAGCACTCAAATTAAAGCTAGTTTAATGTACTATAAAGTAGTTTATGTCTTTTACCTTCGTAGGAATAATAGTTTTCATGATATTTCCTCAAATAAATTTATTTATAGTTTTCCGGACAATAAGTTTGCTTTATGATAAACTTTATTCTAGAAATCATAGGACGTACAGATGTCTGCCTGCCCTCAAATTAAAGCTCGTTAAATTTACTATAAAATAGTTAATAACGTTTATCTTCGTAGGAGTAGCAGTTTTTATAATATTTGACAAAATAAACTCACAAAATGTTAATTTTTAGTTAAAATAGTTTTAAACTTGTTCTTTGACCGCAACCCTGACCATCTTCTTATATTTAAATCTTTACGGTCAACTATATATATATATATATTTAATTTATAGTTGTTCGTATAAAATGTTTGTTTACAAAAATATATATTTCTAGACCCATAAGACGCACATATGTCTTCCAGCACTCAAAATAAAGGAAATTTAACTTACTATAAAGTAGTTTATGACACTTATCTTCGTAGGGGTAGAGGTTTTTATGATATTCACATATGAATATAAATTTGTCCGAACAACTATAAATCTATTTATTTTAGCAAATATCATGAAAACTACTACTCCTTCCAAGATAAAGTACAGAAATACTTAATAGTACATTGAACTAGCTTTAATTTGAGTACTAATAGACATCTTTACGTCATGTGGTTTTTGATAGATTTTCAAAATAAATTCACTAACTACTGATATTTCAGTACGTTCCATACAACATTTTTATGAAATGTTGCTTTTTAAAAAGCTGTATCTCGAAAACCATTGAACGTAAATAGCTCTATTAGGGGTTACATTTTAGTAAATTTATTCTACTTTAAATGATGTTCTCTTAGATTTTCTATTGTTCTTGGTAGTTTTAAAGATATAGAGCTCCAAATAAAAAATTTAATTATTGATTGAAGAAGTTTGTTGGGGGGGTGCGGTCTGCAAATAACATAAATAAACAAAACCATATTTATTTAATTTATGCCGACGTTTCGACCTCAGTTTCAGGTCTTTATCAGGGGTTATGGCGTAGAAGGTAGGACTAAAAACTGTCATTAGGTTGAAACGTCGGCATAAAATAAATAAATATGGTTTTGTTTATTTATGTTGTTCTTTGCTGACCGCACCCCTCCAACAAACTTCTCCAATCATTAATCTACTTTCAACTATCTACACCTCATTACAGTTGCAGGCCTAATTTCTACGCCATAACCCCTGATGAAGACCTGAAACTGAGGTCGAAACGTCGGCATAAAATAAATAAATATGGTTTTGTTTATTTATGTTGTTCTTTGCTGACCGCACCCCTCCGAGAAACTTCTCCAATCATTAATCTACGGTCAACTATCTACACCTCATTATGCAGTTGGAGGTCTACCTTCTACGCCATAATCCCTAATGAAGACC
>NW_027107078.1:193393-198872 GCF_000696795.3 Halyomorpha halys | reverse complement strand
AGAAACTTCTCCAATCATTAATCTACGGTCAACTATCTACACCTCATTATGCAGTTGGAGGTCTACCTTCTACGCCATAATCCCTAATGAAGACCCGAAACTGAGGTCGAAACGTCGGCATAAAATAAATAAATATGGTTTTGTTTATTTATGTTGTTCTTTGCTGACCGCACCCCCCGACAAACTTCTCCAATCATTAATCTACGGTCAACTATCTACACCTCATTATGCAGTTGCAGGTCTACCTTCTACGCCATAATCCCTGATGAAGACCTGAAACTCAGGTCGAAACGTCGGTATAAAATAAATAAATATGGTTTTGTTTATTTATGTTGTTCTTTGCTGACCGCACCCCCCCCCCCGACAAACTTCTCCAATCATTAATCTACAGTCAACTATCTACACCTCATTACAGTTGCAGGCCTAATTTCTACGTCATAACCCCTGATGAAGACCTGAAACTCAGGTCGAAACGTCGGCATAAAATAAATAAATATGGTTTTGTTTATTTAGGTTGTTCTTTGCTGACCGCACCCCTCCGACAAACTTCTCCAATCATTAATCTACGGTCAACTATCTACACCTCATTATGCAGTTGCAGGTCTACCTTCTACGCCATAATCCCTGATGAAAACCTGAAACTCAGGTCGAAACGTCGGTATAAAATAAATAAATATGGTTTTGTTTATTTATGTTGTTCCTTGCTGACCGCACCCCCCGACAAACTTCTCCAATCATTAATCTACGGTCAACTATCTACACCTCATTAAAAAATTTAATTATTTTTAAAGTTTTGAAATATCCGCCATTTTTTATTCCTCCTACCTATACTTGGCAGACTCATTAATTTTTCCAAGTAATTATACATAGTTTTCATTAAAGTAATTAAAAATTGGGGTGAAATAACTGTCTTTTTCCTCCTCTTGGGCTCTTGTACTACTACTGCCGTCTCTTCCTTCCGCAGCTAGCAATATTCCTCTTCATGCTACCCCTTCAAAAATTTTCTGCGGGGAAGTGAAGGGAAACGTCTGGACCTTCAGTTTTTATTTTATTTCTTTTTATTTAGCACAATAATGGAATCCTCGGATAATAACTGACCAAATTGGTTAGTAAATTGAAACAATCATTTGTATATCTAATTACATCGGGAATTACATATGGAGTCAATAGAGGATCACATCAAAAAACGGTTCATGAAGTTCCACTCCCAGTTGCCGACAGTTAAAGGAGCAGTGACCTACAACCTGGGTAACCCAACCGCAACCCGAAGACTGAAGCCCAGACTGCTGCAGGACATTCTGTTATAAATTTTAATAAATATATAATTAATTCATAGTCACACTACCTCTATTTTACTTCTAATTATTACTCATTTTATTTTTTCATTTTTTTTTTTTTTTTTTTATCTTTTCTTCTCTCGTCCCTTTTTCAAATTAACTTGTTTCTTTTTACTAATAGAAGTGTAACAATATCATTATTTTTTGTTATTAATTTTACTTTCCTCTTTTATTAAGAAGCATGATTCTTATCTATTTTTTTTTCTTTTAATAACAACATTGTATATAGTTAGGGGTGTCTTTTGTACGAGACTATACCCTCCCCCCCCATAATCAACTGTTAAAAAATATATATATAAAATAACGGTTATATCAACCATGTAAGGCCCACCAGGCCAATCTGGTATAAAATAAAAGATAAAATAAAAAAGTTGAAGATCTAAAACAAATTTTTAAAGTTCCTATCTCGTGGTCGGTCCTTCCAAGGGAGTGAAAAACCGACCTTTAATAGTATCTTACTTACAATACTTAATGGTTGAAAATGTCTGGTGACCACATTAGGTTTTCTTACACTGCCAGACTCAAACACAGTGAAGGAAGTTAGGGCTCCAGTTCCTCATACTCACTGAGTTTTCTGATTCATTTCAATATTTTATAATTTATTTTAAAAATTAAGATAAAAAATATTTTCTTTATATATATTTTTTTTCATAAAACAAGATTACGACAGTTTTTTGATACTTAAAATAGAGCGTATAATATTAATTTATTACAGATCCAGATTATTGCAGATGTCTACACAATGTTCAAGACGCCACTGATACCTTCTTTTTTCGAAGAATTTCGAAATGAAATTTGGTTAATCTTACAGTTGTAGTGAATGATGTTTGTTTTTTGGTGTACACAGGTCTTCTCGAGTGCACCTAACACTAAAATTTTTATTGGAAAGAGATGTTTTTGGCAGAAAGATTCCATAGAAAATATAATTTAAAAATTATTTAATTTTTTTTTTATCCGAGGAGTCCTTAATTCAATCACCAAAACCATAAACATTTTAAAAATATCTTTTGGCCTAACGGTGAGGAAAATCGAACATACATAAAAGATAAAATTATCAGAGAATAAAATATGCCTTCAGAATCCGTTATCATAAATCGAGTATCTCCGGCCATTCCGCATTTGATAATTGGCCTGTTTTAATGCCTCAACTTTTGATGACGGAACTAAAATTCTTAAGGGTTATTATTTATGGATTATTAACTTCTTTAACAGTTTTTTTTACCTTTATTACCTTTGTTTTTTAGGCGTATGCCGCCAAGATTTGTCGGATCGGAAAAATAGATGATATAAATTTATTTTTAGATTAATCTTTCTATCAAAACCCTTCTTTTAAAATTCTTATTTTTCATGTAGGAAATTCTAGAGCCTAAGTAACCTGGAAGAGGTTATAAACGCCACTACCAAACGATCAAAATGCACTAACTATAACTAACACTTATCAAGTTTCATTTCGAAATTCTAAAAAAAAGTAAAAAGTGGGTATCAATCGAATCTTGAACATCCTGTATAAAATAACGCTCCCTTGCGTTGCCGTTCACATAAAACGGAACTTATTATGTTTGCTTTCCGGCTTGGGCAATGGATTAAGTGGTTGCCGCAAAGTGGGCTTGTAGCCGCTGATCCATTGTGTCTTGATCATGTCGGCTGCCTTCTCGGCGATCATGACAACGGAGGCCATGGGTGGGCCGGTTATGGAAATTGGCAGTATACTTGCATCTACCACCCGGAGCCCTTTGATCCCGTAGACCCTGAGTTGGTGATCCACCACGGCCATGTGGTCGGTCTCGGGGCCCATCTTACATGTTCCGATTGGGTCGTACCCAGTCCCCGCGAGATGGCTCATTGCGCATGCCCAATAGTGATCTGTCCCTCGCTTGAGACCACAACAGCCATCAAATTCAAGGTACTGTATCGTCGCGTTGTAACTCCTCATTATATCGTTATTGACCATCTTATCAATCAATTTGATGCCCCATATTAGAGTTGTGAAATCCATCGGTTCCTCGAGGTATTTCGCTTCTATTATTGGCATATCGTCTAGGTCACTCGACTTTAACCTGATAGTACCTCTGCTTTGAGGATGCAATAATTTGATGATCGGTACCAATATATTGCTAGTATAAGTCAGAGATAGGTACTGAAGAGCTATCTCCTCAACTACTCCCAAGTTTCTCAAAAAATCTTGGAGTAGCATAGTATCGTTTATTATCACGTGTAAAAACTGCATAGAGATGTCCGGTGACTCGTCTTTATCCAGATTTATCATTCCAACCAATTCGGTAGCACCTATAGATGCTAACAATCCTGTTCTTCTAGTTAGATACTCATAAGCTTGATCCATATCGAATAAAGTACTTTTAGTATCATCACCGAAATCGATTGTGATAGGTGCTCCAGGAAAGACGACGGAATCAATCAGATTGCGGCCCACCCTCAGGTTCTTTGCACTATATATACCTAATAGCTCAAGTTCATTTTTTGGACCGACTCCGGACAGCATCATTAACTTGGCCGATCCGACTGTTCCTGCGCTAACAATGACCTCTCTAGAGGCACGGAGTGTTCTGGGTACTTCTTCAGTTCTATACAAATACTGGATCCCATATGCTCTCGACGTTTTAGGGCAAATAAGTACTCTGAAAACAAAAGCGTGTTTGATTATGAAAAGATTCGGTCGGTGTTTTACGGGGTTTAAGAAAGCTTTGACGGTATTCATCCTTTCGCCGGACCCAATAGTTCCTGAAGTGGGGGCAGTGAAGCCGGCCTGCGAAATGCCGTTGATATCGTAGTTCCTAGGAAGGCCGATATCCGTGCTGACGTTTTGGATAAGCGTCGCTATCGGAGAGACATGGGAGAACTTCCCAACTTTAAGTGGGCCTCCAACGGCATGGTATATCCTGTTTGATTCACTACTTAGAATGGATTGATCCACCATATCCTCAGACTTCAAAAAGTAGGGCAATACATCTTCGTAAGCCCAGCCTATGTTTCCCGCTGCAGCGATGTTGTCGAAGTCTCTGGCGCAGCCGCGGATATAGAGCATAGTGCCGATGGAACTGGTTCCACCCATAGCCTTGCCCAATGGCCACCTGTTAATTCTTCCCATCAGTCCGTTATAAAGTCCTTTTTCGCGGATTGTTTGAAAATTCCAATCCATTCCAGTTCTTTGGATAGTCTGGTAAAAATAGGGGACGGCGGAAGTCATATCTGGGTCGTCCCCCGCCTCGACGAGGAGCACGTTCCAGTCTGCTACTTCGGAAAGGCGAGCAGCCATAACAGCGCCTGCCGTACCGGCTCCTACCACGATGAAGTCGAATATTGTATTTTTACGGCATTCACCTGAAATCAGCAATTGTTTTTACTTAAGAGCTTCAGATAAAATTATTTATTTGTACCAAGCTTTAAATCCTAAAAATAAATTAATTTTTAATTAACTGTTCCTAGAAAAAAAAAAAAAATAACCAAATTAATTCAAGCTCAGGACTTGATTAGAGAATCTGGCCATTGGCAGAAGTCCAAATATTATTTACAATAAACCTCTAGGTCAATGTCAATTCAAGAAGTCCAGATATTGTTTACAATAAACCTCTAGGTCAATGTCAATTCAATCTTCGAGGACCATTGTAGGGATGGGTAACACTAAATAGGGATTTCGCTTGGGGATTAGAATGTGAGTGAATTTCTCATAGAGCGTGGAGAATTTGAATTTAAAAATGTCAGATACAAATAGGATATTAAGGTCATGATGTAGGGTATTGTGGTTTACACAGCGAGGAGGTGCTCTGTCTATCATTCGATGGACTTTGAAGTGAAAGGATTTAATGCGTTTGAGGAGTTTTTACCTCATCGAGTGGTTGTTGTCATATCTACCACATTCCACATATTACATACCGCGCTCCAATGTGGAAGATATGACATCAACCACTCGATACCTCTGTTGTTTGGTAGAATGAGATGTTCTAAATCCAAACTGGTGGTCAGGAATAACATGGTATGAGTCAAGGATTGGATAGAGGCGTTTTAATTAGAGTTTTTCTTGGAATTTGCCCATAATGGGCAGAAGTGAAATAGGACGGTAGCAAGATGGATATTCAAGTGGTTGGAGGGTTTGGGAAACATTTTTATTATAGACATTTTCCAAG
>NW_027107078.1:191687-192203 GCF_000696795.3 Halyomorpha halys | reverse complement strand
ATATTTGGCCCTAGAATGGGACTAACTAATAAAGAATGTAGTAATTTATGGCCTGTCGTAACAGAGGAAACATGGATAGGACCACTCTCAGCCTCGGTTTTTATGAATTTAAATACGTCCTTAATTGCGTTTTTGGTTTGAGAGTGGATAGCTTTCTCTTTACCCTATTACCTTGACATGGTAAACTTAAAATATTGCGTTATCAATAAAAAATAATTTTGGAAACACTGATACCAAGTATTTATATCTGTGAAGTAGGTAGAATAGAGGAAAGGAAAGGCAGTTCAGTCCACTGAGTAGGTCTGTTCCAACAACCACATATGACTATCCAGAACTGTACTGCGCATGCTCCGTACAATTCTAGATAGTCTGAAGTCTCTCCACTATGTCTGTTTCATCATCCACTTCTGACTATACAGAGCATGCGTGATATATGTTTTCCCTCTTGAATCCTGTACTGCGCATGCTCCGTACAATTCTAGATAGTCTGAAGTCTCTCCACTATGTCTGTTTCAT
>NW_027107078.1:186934-191037 GCF_000696795.3 Halyomorpha halys | reverse complement strand
CTGAAGTCTCTCCACTATGTCTGTTTCATCATCCACTTCTGACTGTACAGAGCATGCGTGATATATGTTTTCCCTCCTAAATCCTGTACTGCGCATTCTCAGAACAATTCTAGATAGTCTGAAGTCTCATCACAAGGTCTGTTTCATCATCCACTTCTGACTATACAGAGCATGCGTGATATATGTTTTCCCTCCTAAATCCTGTACTGCGCATGCTCAGAACAATTCTAGATAGTCTGAAGTCTCATCATCCACTTCTGCCTGAGAATGGACCAATACATGTTTCCCCTGTTAACAAGCCATAAATTACTACATTCTTTATAAGTTAATCTCATCATATTCAAGAAAATTGTTGCATTAACTGTTTCACAACAAATTTATACTTTTGGAAGATTTTTGAAGATAAACCATTCTTAAATAGCAATTCAGAACAGAGCTGTCAATATATTTGACTTCAAAGTAAAACCAGGATCAATGAGAAACAGTCCCACTCAAAGATAAAAAATAACCTAAATTAACGAGTCACCTCGCTTATTCGTATTTTAATAGTCCGAGAATAGGAGGGAAAAGCGTTCCAACCCAACCCCAAACTAGTTGGCTACGATTTTCTGGAATGTGTCTTGATTTGTTCCCGGTAGGAGGTTTTTGTTTTCCTGTGGAGAGGAGAAGGAGCTAGGGTTGGGAGTGCGCGAGGTCCTTTCTCCTACATGCAAATCTTGGCTGGACTATTTATATTTAATCCATTTTGCAAATTGAGTTAAAAATTATGATTTTTTACAATTGGACAATGGGGTAAATCCCGAAACGTTGTACAAGTACAAAGTATAGAATAGTAATATATTCTAATTGGAAGTTTTCTTCGCCTCAGCATTATAAAAAATTTAATAGTTTTTTTTTTTTTCAAATTTTGTTCCTTAGTCATTCAAACAATAATTGAATAATTTTTAGAAATTATCAGTTACCTCCTATATCGTGAGGGTAACTGCATGGAGCATCGAGTAAGCACTCTGAGAGAATTAGGGCGTTGACGAGTTCACTAAAGGCCTCTCCAGCCAGGCCGGTGCTATGTCCAGGACAAGGGTTGAAGAAGTCACCGCCGGAGGGCGCTACAAGTTCCGGTAGGTAGGCTGCCTCCTAGAATGGATCACGACTCATTTGAATGTATTTATATAAAATATTCTTACCTACGTTCTAGGCATTATTCCTTACCTGGTTGCAAATATTTTCACTTTTCTCCTCCTCGACGAACGCTTCTTCCTGATCGTCTTTCTTGATCGCAAAACAGAGAGACAAACTGAAGAAACATATGGCGTTTAACAAAGTAGGCAAATACATATATCTGTTCAGCTTCTGTGTATCAATATGTGTGTCAAAGTCAGATATTCATGCAGTCAGACCTGAAGTATTTAATTCTGTAATACCATAACATCTATGATTAAACTCTTGCATTTCAGATTTTAAGAATATATTACTGCAATTGTCCTCAGTGGTGTATTTAACCTTTAATGAGAAAATCACATAACTTTGACATACCACTCTACATTGAGATGAAATTAATCATTACTTGTTAGTAATGTTTACTTTGGAAATGTAGCATTTCTCTCATAATTTATAAATGGCTGTATATTTAACTATATATGTGCGTTAGTATTTCTAGGTGTAAGCATATAAACTAATAAATCAGATTCAATAATGTTGATAACGTATAGGTAAAAGTTTTTAATTTACAAAGCAACCATATAAAATAACTTCCAACAGACTATTATATATCAAAAATGTCAATAAATCAGATCTTTGCTTTATTCGTACTACTATAGTCCAAAAAAATTAGATCATTTATTCTAATAATGGAAAAATAAAAACAGTGGTTTGTTTTATATTGTTTAGCACCTCTAGTACAGTGCAGCCAAGATAAGTATGCCGGTAGGGGAGAAACTCGTGTACCCTCCAATCCTTATCCTAGCTCCTTCTCCTTTCCACACGATAACAAACCCCTAACTGTTTCATAACAAATTTAAACTTAAAATTGAGGCAGTTTTTTCCTGATCACAAAGATTATTGTGTTAAATCTCTTTTTTTAATAATTAATTTATTGTTATATACAACTGTATACATATATACACATCAAGTAAATTTTGTGTAAGTGGTATTATGATAGGATACAAACATGTGGAGAATCTACCCATTGATAGAACTCCAAAAACATTTCTAAAGGAGAAGATCTCGAGGCCATCTTCTTTTGAGGGGCCTAGGAGGATTATTAGGTAGTGAAGGAGAAGCCAGGTTAGAAGCGAGTTGGTTTGGGTAGTTGGGAAGTTTATCATAGAAGGATTGGTATTTGGTTCTGGCCAAATCGCCAACATATGGGATATTGAGGTCCTGATGGATGATTTGATTTGTGACAAAGTAAGGAGCATTAAGGAATTTACGAAGGATTTTGGACTGTAGGGATTGGATTCGAGAAGAATTCGATGGTTTAGTGGAGCCCCATATCTCAACTCCGTATGTTCAGATAGGGCTTATATCAGTAATGTAGATCAGTCTTTTGTAATGGATGGGAAGTTTGGACCGTTTGTCTATGTTGTAGTGTGTTTGAGATTTAACGAATTAATGAATTTTTAGAACTAGTACATCTTCCACCCTTGCTCTTTCTCCCCTCCGATTCACACGATAACAAACCACTGCTAACGAGAACAATACAAGAAGTAGTCCGGAACTTCGTAAGCATCCAGTTTGATCTAAGTTAGGTACTTGGAACACATATATCTCTCTATCCTCAGTCTCCTAAGTTACGAATACGGGATGTTACTTGTTAATTTAGGTTACCTTTTATCTTTTATTGGGACTGGTTCTTATTGATTCTTGTTGTACTTTTAGTAGGCAAATATATTGATAGATCTGTCCTAACTTGCTGTTTGTTAATGCAGTATCTTCCAAAAAGTCAATTTTGAGATTTCATAATCGTTGTGTTCAGAAAAAAACTGCCTCAATGTTAAGTTTAAATTTGTAATGAAACAGTTAGAGCAACAATTTTCTTAATATTAATATTTTAAAATGCAGTATATTTGGCCCTAGAATGGGACTAACTAATAAAGAATGTAGTAATTTATGGCCTGTCGTAACAGAGGAAACATGGATAGGACCACTCTCAGCCTCTGTTTTCATGAATTTAAATACACCCTTTTTTATGAATTTCTATTTGTAAAGTTGTAGGGGC
Source organism: Halyomorpha halys (assembly GCF_000696795.3). Lineage (NCBI taxonomy): Eukaryota > Metazoa > Arthropoda > Insecta > Hemiptera > Pentatomidae > Halyomorpha > Halyomorpha halys. The sequence goes on along the minus strand of NW_027107078.1, from coordinate 187,820 downwards.
AGGTTGAAGAAAAGAAAGGAAATGAAAGGTTAGGAAAGATGGTCTGGTCAACTGAGTAGGTCTGTTCCAGTTTAACTGACATGGTAGACATAAAATGTTTCGATATCAATAAAAAATAATTTTGAAAAACTGATACCAAGAATTTATATCTGTGAAGAAGGTCGAAGTGAGGAAAGGAAAGGTAGTCCAGTCCACTGAGTAGGTGTGTTCCAACAACCACATATGACTATCAAAACTATATGGTGCATGCGCAGTATAAAATTTGGGAGGGAAAACACGTACTAGGCATGCTGTGTACAGTTAAAAGTTGTTGTTGGAACAGAGCTAGTGGAGAGAAGAGTGGGAGAACATTTGAGCCTCTCCCTCTTGCCTTTACTCACAGGCAAATTCATCTTCAACGCACTATAAATATTTTCTATTGGAATTAATACAGTAATTAGGTGCCCTATTTTCTTTTATCACTCCCTAATCATATACGTTACTCTATAGAATAAGTTTTTTCGATATCACGGAAATTATCATATTAATTGTGTGTTTGCCACAGGATATTATCAAGAAGCATTTCGTGAAGGCAAAAAAAAAAATCAAATCAATATACCTTAATTTTAAATAGTAGAATTTGACTTACCTATCAATGGAAATGTAGTATTTTTCTAAATTACTTCATACCCTACTACCATGCTGAACCCATGGTACTGAAGCGACACCGCTATCTGCTGATATATACTGTGACTACTACAGCCACTAAAACCGTTGCGAACATAGCTGCCGCAAAGTGAACTACTACAGTCATCACACAGACATCACTTTTTCATACAGTATTGTTTCTTGTAAATAATTTAACTTTACTAGTATATGAAATGAAATTAAATAGCCTTTTATTAAT
>NW_027107078.1:177686-186758 GCF_000696795.3 Halyomorpha halys | reverse complement strand
TATATGAACATTAACTTGTATCAATTTTCTTTCCATCTTTCTGTATCCTTTCCTGCAAAGGCCTTCCCTTCGGACAGTAATAGTGAGCACTTCCCAGGGTGACCAGCCCTATTGGGAGGCGAGTTCTTTCCACTTCTCCTTCCAGACATCCCTGTCCCTAGCAGCTCTCCACCAGAGGGTTCCTGCCATCCTCTTGAACACATTGCTCTATTTTTTCATTTGACGTTATCTTCTTCTTTGGTCATATACAGTCCATTTTGTGGCAATTTTTGAGCATCTGTCATCTTCGCACCGAAGGAGCCCACCCTCCCCATTTCCATTTGCTCAATATTGTCATCTTCAGTGTGCCAGTGAGTCCTGTTTACTTCAAAATCCAAGCATTTTGTATTCGATCCACCTGTCCTATAGTCCTATAATGACCACACTTGGCATCCATAAGTGACCACTGGGCTAATGCAGCTGTGAAAGACCTGCCTTTTAAGGTCAATACTTAACTGACTGCCTGATGTACCAAAACCTATTCCAGCCGAGTGCCAATATCGTCTGGGCCTGTACTGGCGTAAAAGAGAGATATAAAATTAACAATAGTTTGGCATATGTTGAGGAGTATATTTATCATCGCATATCTCGATGGCGTTTAATAGCCCAGAGTAGACTAAGCACAAAGTGGCACACCTCAGAGTGAATTCCACTCCTTCTTAGGAAGCAGTGAGTAACAATATACATAGTTGATCAGTACATTGAAGTACTATTTTTGGAAATTTATATTGGACTCGTATCTCACTCAGCATTTGCTTTCACATTCAAGACTGCAGGCGAGTTCCCCACAGAGTAAAGTATTCTTCTTGCAAGGACCTGTAGGCTTAGTCATCCCCTCTAGAACTTGTGGAGTGAGTATCAGGATTTACGGCTAGTTCTCGTAATCAAAACTGATTAATTATAAACAACCACCTCAACAGTGCTATTATGTTCATAATGTATAGTGAGTAAAGGGAGGAGGGAGAGGCACTGTAGCAAACGTTCTCCCACAAACTGGACCGAGCAGTTAACTGGACTACCTTTCCTAACCTTACCTTTCCTAACCTTTCCTTTCCTAACCTTACCTTTCCTAACCTTACCTTTCCTAACCTTTCCTTTCCTCTCCTCTCTTCGACCTACTTGACAAATAGAAATTCCTCATATTAATATTCTCAAAACTATATTTCATTAATATTTCAAGATTATTAGTTTAACATGTCAAGGAAACTGGTTAGAGGAAAAACTATCCACTCTCAAACCAAAAACGTAATTCTGAGCGTATTCAAATTCATGAAAACCGAGGCTGAGAGTGGTCCAATCCATGTTTCTTCTGTTATGACAAGATACTGCATTCACAAATATCAAATCAGGTCAGATCTGTCAATATATTTGCCTACAAAGTAAAACAAGAATCAATAAGAAACAGTCCCATTCAAAGATAAAATATAACTTAAATAAAAAAATTTTAAAAATCTCCGGAAAAAAACCCTCATAATACTTCTTTTTTTTCTCTTTGTTCTGCATTTCAGAAGCCCACTTTTTTGTCATATCTCTTATTCTTGTTTCTCTAAATTCTCACCTCTTATTTAATTATTTTTATATTTGCTATCCTTCCCTTTTCATTTAAATACATGTATCTTATTATTTTTTAATTTATATTCATGTGTTACCTACTTAAGTGTACTTATATTAATTAATTTATTATTAATTTTCTATTATAATTTACATATCTCTGTATCCCCATTCATTTGGTATATTGTCTCTCTTAATCACTTACACATATTGTATCCCATTATTTTATACTTTATCTCTTCTTTGTTTTTCTATCTATGAGACTCTTTTTTTATTTATTGTTTTTTTTTTTATTATAATTTTGTAAATATTTCTTCTCCCCCTCTATTATGTATATTATCATTTATTGTTTACCTAATTTTAATTTTTTTTACATTGTTTACTTTAAAATTATTTTTAAATGCCTAACTGCCATCCCTACTCCTCCCAATACAAACGGCTCACTCTGACTTTAACTTCAGTCAAAATAGGTATGAATTCTGTCTCATTAATTTTCATTTCATTTTATTCTTTTCTCTTTTCATCTCTTAATTTGTACTTTCGTTAATATTTCTTCTGTTATTTTATCTCTTATCTTTCTGTTACTATTACAGTTTTCATTTTCTGTTTACAACCTTTAATTTTTCTTATTAAATTTTACTTTTCATTGTGTAGCCCTGTTATTTTCACTAATTTTTTTTTTTTTGTAACTATGTCAAGTGTTTGTATCTTTTTTAGCCCTGACGAAGCCCTGCAACGTGGGGCAAAACGTTGGCTCAATTAAAATAGTTATAACTATTTGAGTTTTATTTGACCGCACTCGAACCATATTCCATTCATTAAAAACAAATCTCGTTTTCGTAACTTACATAATAGTGATCAATTTTAACTATTTGATATTAAACGATTATCAATACAAAATATAGTGTGAAACTAAAAAAAAAAATTACTGGCTTCCCACGATTTCACAATTAACCCATCATGAATCATAATAAAACCCAACTTAGAGCACAATATTAAATGCAATATACAAATATTACTTTGATCATCTTTCACACTAAAAACAGTGTTGCCTCTAATTTACATGCTTATGTGCTTCCTTGATTAGAAAGAGTGTTAGGTCATAAGCTGAAATAAAAACATATATGAAGTACAATTAATTGATGAATAAGTAAAAATAATTTTTTTTTGCTATAATCGGATTAAAGATATATTTATTTTTTATAACCTTTTATTCAGATTGTTTATAACCTATATTATCATTTGATCGGATTAATTTGTTTTAGCAAACTATAAATCTACTAAACAGTGCCAAAATGTATGTCACACTTACTGCTTTCATGAAAAATAAAAGATAAAGACTGAATTTGAGTTAAATTGACATGACATTGTTAAAACAATTTGTTCGTTAGGAGACGACTCACTAATTTGGTAAAGAGAGTAAGGTTATATCGGGCTGTAAAATAAGTACGTAGCGTTTTTCTTTATTTCAATGTAATCCTGTCTGTGTTTTTAAAATCATGTTTACTTGTCAATAATGTTTACATACTCTAAAAAAGGATCAGTTAAGGTGCTTTTATACATCAGTTTCAACCGAGATTTCTTATCTTTAAGCGGTATTTTGCTTGCTCAAAATGGAAGAGAAAAAAATTATTTCGGAAAAGAGAAATCCGCTGCAAAATTTGCAGTGTGTATGGCGATAATGCCTTTGGAGAAAGCACCGTTTGTAAGTGGTTTAATCGGTTTAGAACCGAAGCACTCGGGTCGTCCTTCAAATGTTGATGATGACCAAATTCAAGCATTGGTCACAGACAACCCTCACTCTACGATACGGGATATCGCCGAAACGCTTAACATATCACATGCAAGTGTCTCAAATCATTTGGGGGCTGTGGGATATGTTTTTGAAGTTGTAATGGGTTCCTCACAATTTTACAGAAAGAAATTTATTGGGCCAAATATCCATTAGCAATTTTTTTAGAAATTATTTGAGTTTGGCTTGGATGTGATCCTCCACACCCTATTTATCAGACCTTGCCCCCACAGATTTTCATTTATTTTGGGCCCTTCAAAACTCTCTTAACGGGAAACACCTTCATTCCCTCGAAGACTGAAAACGTACGTAGAGGAGTTCATTGCGCAAGAATCTGAGAAGTTCTATACTATTACGGAATTAAAAAATTACCTGGACATGTAATAGATAAAAATGGATCATACATAATTGATTAAAAATATTTACAAGAATCTAAAGTTTTTATTGAAAAAACGCTACGAACTTACTTTACAACCCAATCGCCCCGATGTGCTAAAGGGATGCATCTTCTGCTATCCACTGCAATCGGTGGGTTGAAGGTATCAAGGTGGCTGTGAATAATCAATTAGTTTTGTCTCCAATTGAAGGCGTGAGATGACTCAGAAGGCCTCTAAAATTTATGTTCAATTGGTAGTAACTGGCTTGGAGATGTCTTGACAGGATGAGTTTTACGGGTACCAGCTGTAAATCGTCGCAGGATGGAAACTTCACTCCTAGAGTACTAGAAGGGGATGTTAAGTCTTACAGGAACTAGCTTTAGGTCCTTACAAAAGGTTTAGGAAGGAGGAGAGACCCAGAGAAGGCAGAAGTTAAACTAAAAGTCCTTACATTTCTAGAAATAGCATGTTCTGATTCATAATTAGTAATGCTTGACAATGGTATTCACACTTTGGTTTTACAATTTTGTCTTGAGTCAACTCTCTGGACTGTTAAACGCCATCGAAAGATTTTACGTACATGGCGTGGATCCGAAGACTCCATTGTAACCTTTATTAATTCAAATAACCCATATCAGAATATTAGAATATGTGTCATAGTTATTACATTCATAAAATTAAAGTATAGTATAGAAATAATACATATATTATTATACGGAGTTTGCCTGATGACTACCAAGTGAACTACCACCACCTGACAGTTAGTAGATTGCCTCTTGTCGGCCCTCGATGTTCAAAGGCGGCATCAGAGGCGACCGGTGAGAGGCATGCCTCTTACTATCCACACATTTTGGGCTAACATCTATTTTCTCATTTGAAGTAAAAAGGGAAATGGCAAAGTACAGGCTTAGAAGAGAACATTGGATTTTAACGCACGTCTGCAAATAGATCAAAGCCAAAATTTTCCGATAGTATTAAATCTAGAACAAACCATCTTATTTAGACTGGAAACATAACCTCTGCAAAATTAACTACTATTTTTATAGGTAGGCGTTATCCATCTCAGTGAGGAATCATAAAATATCATCCGACCAATGGAAATGTGGTGTATCTGTAAATATCTAAAAGGATATCATGTATTATATTATTATTGCAGATTTAAGATAGCAACAATTTTCGAATTTTGATACATGTAAATTTATCATTTTCCATTTTTAATTATTTACATCATACATTTAGTTCGATCTTTTTTTTTGGGCAATGCGAAGAGAATAGAAAACCACGTAACAAAATTAGGGATAGAAAAATTTATCAATACGCCACTTCGGTTTTTTAAGGATATTACAAACACGTAGATTTATCTTAATTCAATTACACAGACTTGTAGAGTAGTAACTTGTACTTTGGTGTTTTTTAATTCCTGTAATATCACTAATAGTCATCCCTATCATGAAAAAAATAAGTATTAGTATTATTACCACAATAGTTTCAACACTTGTACTATTAACTAATACTATATTAGCTTTCATTATGAAACAGGGGCCAGGTAGTTATGTAGCACAATCTGTTGTGAAAAACCAAAACCCTACACGGTTTCAGTGTATGTAAAGTTTGTGTATCTTGTTTTACTCCTACTACTCCTACTAAACTCACTTTCTTGTTTGTGAAACCTTCCTTTACGGTAGGTATCTTTTTTTTTTTTCTAACAAACTTAGAATATTATATATAATCACTGCTCTCAATTTTTAATTTTTTTTTTTTAAAAATACAAATTTATTTTATTAGCTAAAGCTTACCCATTGATGATTTTTTTTCCGACTCTTGAAAAGGCCGCACAAATATTAGTTGTGGTGCATGTTTATTTTATCTTATACAAATGAATCACTAAATATGTTTTTTTTTTAATTCAAATGATATAGGTAGTCAAGAGGTTATAATATGATCCTAACCTAATTCTATGATTAGCAATCATATCTTATGTAATAAATAATAATTAAATTTCAATATCAAATAATAGTTAATTTTTATTGAATAAAATATATATATATATATAATAGTACAAGAGCCCAAGAAGAGAAAAAAGGCAGTTATCTCACACCAAATTTTGATTACTTTAATGAAAACTATGTATAATTAATATTCAAAATTGATGAGCCTGCCAAGTATAGGTAGGGGCAATAAAACATGGCGGCTGTTTCATAGCGATAAAAAAAAAAAACTTTTCATTTGGAGCTCTACATCTTAAAAACTACCAACACTAGAAAATCCAAGAGAACATTATTTAAAGAAGAGTAAATTTGCTGAAGTATTACCCCTAAAAGTTATTTACGTCCAATAGTTCTCGAGATATTAACTAACTATTAATCTTTCAGTAGATTTTTAAGAAATTTTGAATCTCGAGAACTATTAGACGTAAATAGCTCTTTTAGGGCTAATATTTCAGCAAATTTACTCTTCTTTAAATAATGTTCTCTTAGATTTTCTAGTTTTGTTGGTAGTTTTTAAGATATAGAGCTCCGAATGAAAAATTAGTTGTTGTTTTTTTTATCGCTTTGAAACAGCCGCTATTTTTTATTCCCCCTACCTATACTTGGCAGACCCATAAATGTTGAATATTAATTATACATATATAGTTTTCATTAAAGTAATCAAAAATTGGGGAGAGATAACTGCCTTTTTTCTCCTCTAGGGCTCTTGTACTATATGACCTTTTTCCTTTTTTGAACACGCCTTGTCGAGGGCTTCTGGCAGATGAAACACATTATTCAGCTCGTAGACCTCATCGTCCACCAACATTTTCGACAAGGTTATTTTTTTACATCCCACTGATTCCTAAACCGGGCCTGCCGCTTATGGTACTCCAACATCTTCGCCTCAAAGCCTTAATCCGTTCCAACAATAACTCCTTATGCCCTGTATTGATAATCAACGCCTCATTGTACAGCATTCGACAGATATTTCCTTATCCGATCCTCATCCCACTGGGATTTCATTCTTTTTAACATTTTTATCTTTCGGTTTGCCTTGTACAACAGACCTTGTAGATCTTTGGCCGCCCGAACCAGCCTTCTCCACGCCTGTCTGTCTTAAGCTAATCTTTCAAATTTTTATTGATTCTGTCTATCCATCTGGTTTTAGGCCTCCCACGTGGTCTCTTGCCAGCTATATTGGCATTCATAGGCGTCCTGATGGATTGCTTCGAGCCACTTGTCTCACCCACCTTAACCTCCTTGCCTCCATATCAAGAGATATTGACTGGGCAGTCTCTGCAAGCAGTTCTCTGTTAGTTCTTCTCCTCCATGTGTTTTTCAGGCTCTGATCCAAGATCGCTCCTGTAATTGTACGGAACACTTTCCGTTCAAATCTCTCGCTTCTGCTTCCTAGGTGTTAGAGGCCAGGTCTCGCAACCATCCTCACAAGATCTATGGCCTCAATATTCTTCAATAAGTTTGAATCCCGTCAATCATTTTACCCACATAGTTTCCTAATAATTATAAATAAATCTTTTCCATTTACTATCAGAATGCGTAAATAAGTGTGTATGTATTCTTTGTAATGCGCAATTGTTTTATTTTTACTGAAGATTCTGTATTATTACAATTTCTTTTTATATTATAGCTATACAAAAATTAGTATTCGAATTCTCCTAATCCAAGCACTCTTCCTTGTTACAGGATAAGTATCAAATGGGTCCTGAACTATCTGAAATAAGGCAACAAATCAAAGAGAACTTCAACAAAAAAGCTGATTACCTAGACACACCTCGTAAGTTATATTCAGATAGTTATATGAAGACGAAAAAAATGTTCAAAAGCTAATAACAGTAATTAATATTAGTAATACTCGTTAAATATAAACGTTTTCTAGCAATGCAAACTTTACCGGATGACGACTACGAAGATCTCATCGAAAGGTTGAAGATGGCCGACCTCATGTACAACGAGTACTCTCTGGAAGAAGTAATATATCAACTGGCAAAGATAATGTTCAAGCAGTCTCTTTCTAGGGGTAAGTAATGTATAAACAGTATAATAATAATATGTAATAACCTATAACAAATAGAATGACAATTAAAAACATTGGCATTTATATATTTTGGTCTTTTAAGTGGAATTAAATCATAAGTAATTTAGTTGGAAGAAGATAGTTGACCATATGAACGTTTCGACCCACTTTGCAGGGCTAAATGAAAACTTGATACAAACAACATAAGATGTGACGAGAAAATTATAATATTTTCTAAAAAAAGAAGGAAACAAATTAACTTATGGCGACAATAGCAGCGTGGCAACGCGCCTGTCTACCAACCCAAAGGTTGTGAGTTCAAGCACGGGATTTTCTCAAGCATAAAATTACATACAAAACTCATTTAAAATAGGCGTGGGAATATTTATTTTATACATCGTGCGCGGCCTTGAACCTCCACGGTCTGCCGCGACAATAATAATAATAAAATTAAATTATGAAAATATAAATTAATAGGGAACTAATTAGCAATAGGTATAGCCATGTATGATAGAATTGTAAATATATAACAAGAGTAATAAATAGTAGAACAATACTTATTAGAAATAGTTGTAGATGTGATTACAAGTTAGGTGTAAATGGTAAAGAGATATGTAAAGTAAACGTGGCAAGGGTAAAGTACAGTAACAGTACTGAGTAACCCCACCTCACTCCTTCCTATAGTACAAGAGCCCAAGAGGAGAAAAAAGGCAGTTTCTCACCCCAATTTTTGATTACTTTAATGAAAACTATGTTTAATTACTAGTCAAAATTGATTAGTCTGCCAAGTATAGGTAGGAGGAATAAAAAATAGCGGCTATTTCAAAACGTTAAAAATAATTAAATTTTTTATTCGGAGCTCTATATCTTTAAAACTACCAAGAACAATAGAACATCTAAGAGAACGTCACTTAAAGAAGAGTAAATTTGGTAAAATATGAGCTCTAATAGAGTTGTTTACGTTAAATTGTTTTCGAGATATAGCTTTTTAAAAAGCAACATTTCATAAAAATGTTGTATAGGACGTACTGAAAGATCAGTAGTTAGTGAATTCATTTTGAAAAATTTATATCTCAAAAACCATTTGACGTACATATGTCTATTAGCACTCACATTAAAGCTAGTTTACTGAGCTATAAAGTAGTTTATGATGTTTATCTTCGTAGGAGTAATAGTTTACATGAAATTTGCTAAAATAAATTGATTTATAGTTGTTCGGACAAATTTTAATTTGCCAAATTTATATTCATATGTGAATATCATAAAAACTACAACCCCTACGAAGATAAGTGTCATAAACTACTTTAT
>NW_027107078.1:169479-177636 GCF_000696795.3 Halyomorpha halys | reverse complement strand
AATTTATATTCATATGTGAATATCATAAAAACTACAACCCCTACGAAGATAAGTGTCATAAACTACTTTATAGAAAGTTAAATTTCCTTTATTTTGAGTGTTGTCAGACATATGTTTGTCTTTTGGATCTAGAGATATATTTTTTCAAAAATCCAACATTTTATACGAACAACTAGAAATTAACATTTTGTGAGTTTATTTTGTCAAATACCGTATAAACTACTACTCCTACAAAGATAAACATAAATAACTATTTTGTACTAAATTTAACTAGATTTAATTTGAGTGCTGGCAGACATCTGTACGTCCAATGGTTTCTGAAATAAAATTTTTCATAAATTAAACTTATTGTCCGAACAGCTATAAATCAATTTATTTTAGCAAATATCATGTAAACTACTACTCCTACGAAGATAAACATCATAGATTACTTTATAGCTCAGTAAACTAGCTTTAATTTGAGTGCTAATGGGCATCTGTACGTCACATAGTTCCTGAGATATAAAATTCTCAAAATAAATTAACTAACTACTGATATTTCAGTATATTTTTATAAAATGTTGCTATTTAAAAAGCTAAACTTTGAGAACTATTGGACGTAAATAGCTCTGTTATAGCTAATATTTTAGCAAATTTACTCTTCTTTAAATAATGCTCTCAGGTTTTCAAGTGTTGTTGGTAGTTTTTAAGATATAGAGATCCGGATGAAAAATTAATGTTTTTATAAGGTTTTGAAACAGTCCCCATTTTTTATTTCCCTTGCCTATTCTTGGCAGACTCATCAGTTTTGATAAGTAGTTATACATAGTTTTCAATAAAGTAATAAAAAATTGGGGTGAGATTACTGCCTTTTTTTATTCCCGGCTCTGTTACTATCAGTTTCGCTATATATTTTTAGTAGTTTTTAATTGTATTCGATGTAGACATTGTAATTTGTTTTAATAAATATTACAGGTAGCGCTGAAGCTCAGGATGCACTCCAGAAGTTCACAGACTTCTTAGAAAACGAGGCGCAATCCGGAAGAATTTCCAGAACTTTGGAGAAAAAAGTATTAGGTAATAATAATAGGTTTTAACATAAAGTAAACAAAATTAGAAATTTAAATGATTTATAAAACTAATCATGATTCTATGTCGTTACAGATGTAGTTATTGCTTCGCTGTCCGATGTCCTAACACAGTACCCCGAGCTGGTGGAAGTAGCCAGAGAGACACTAGGACTCCTTCCCGCACAATCTTATCAACAAAAGCATGGTAAATAGAAATTTTATAAATAAAAAAATTGAAATCAATTACAGGCATATGAACAGCTTTTTTTTTGAAACCATACTCCATCTACTATTAAAAATCATCGTCTATGAGATGAATATGGTGATGATAGGATTATTCATGATCTTTAGTTTAACATGTTAAAGCGTGTTAAATGGAAAAACTTATGTTAAATGGAGAAATATTTCCTTCTTTTACCATGTTAAAACGATATAACATATAACATGGTTGAGAGTTTGTTAAATGGAGAATAACGTCACGCAACAGACCAGCTGAGCTCGTCACCGGTTTGTTTATTGTCGTGTTAGGTTACTTGCTCGTATTTTGTATTAGTATTGTTCCGGATGTTTTTAAAACCAATAAAGCAATGGATGACAATAATAGTAATGTAATGACAGTTGCCAATTAGCCCATCTTAATTCTCTTCTCAGAAGTTAGAAGATCAACAAGACATATAGTAGCCAAACATTTACACAACTTCTAATTTTCTCTCAGTTTAGCCATGTTGTAATAAATTACTTCAATCAAAACTAAGATGTAAACAATAACATGAAGTTTTGAAAGGAAAGGTTATAAAACAAGTTTGCCCAAAAAAGCCGCTAGGAGCTCTTATGCATTTACCATTTAATATGACTTTAAAAAGGGCTGCTCACAACCCTATACTTGTAACATTTAACATGGTAAAACATTTTACATTTAGCACATCGTTTTGAATATCCTTAATATATAATTTAAATTTTCAAATCATGTGATTTCTTTCATGTTAACTGTTAAACATGTTACATTATCTGAAAACAATAGCCTGCTTCTGCCTGATGAGTGGCTACAACTACCTGCAGAGTCATCTAAACTAGATAGGCCTGGCTTGGGATCCTGTATGTGTACTTGGCCACCAAGGGAAAATGGTTGGAGACCTTCTTGACACATGCCTTGCTCTGACAGAAGTTAGAGATTAAAAAAACATATTCCAATTAACATTCAAAAAAATCGAATTTAAATTGGGCAGCTAGGTGTAGAAGATCGATCAACCAACGACTTCGATATAAGAAAAAAAAATCTAAAATAAAATGGAAATTCTACCACATCCATCCATCTTCTCTCAAAGTGAAAAACAGTTTTCAATAGATTTGACACGCACAAAAAAAAAATTAAAAACATTAAGGATGTAAAATTTTCATTTTTTGAGTTTATAAATTCAGAGCCAAAATGTCTTTTTTGACAAGAGCTAAAAACTCTTGACTGGCCATAGGAAGAAATATATTGATGGAAGCTAATAAAAGTTATTTTGAATAAAAATAACATTGCTCAAGTTTGATTAAAGCAAAAATGATGGGGTGCACGTCGGATTGAAACATAAAGTCCTGGCATAAGCGAACAACGTTGTGTTCCTAGGAAGTAACCAAGATGACATGGAAAGACTCCATTAAGAGAATCTGAGGAAATTGGCATACAACTTAATGACAACAAAACAAAATATATGTTTCTACAAATCTGAAACTAAGGGTGTACTATTGCATGATAAAGCCAGCTCTGATTACATGGCTGCGAGACCGGAGCTCTAACAAGTACTCTAGAAAGCAGAGTAGAGAGATATGAAGGGAAAGTATTCCGTAAATAACAGGAGCGATCTGGAATCAGAGCCTTAACACTAGGAGGAGAAGCATTAACAGTGAACTGTTGCTGCAGAGACTGGTCAGTCAATACCTCATGATATGAAGGCCAGGAGGTAGGATGGGTGGGACATGAGTAACCCATCAGGATGCCTCCACACAACAATGAATGCTAGTACAGTTGCCAAGAGACCATGTGGGGGGCCAAAAACCAGATGGATAGACAGAATCCACAAAGATGCGAAAGAGCTACATTCTGCAAACTGAACAGCTGTAGTCCAATAGGCAAGCGTGGAGAAGGCTGGTTCAGGCTGTCAAAGATCTACAAGGTCTGGCATTTCATATAGTCCCACCCTATAACCTAGGAACTGGTATTTCGTATAGTCCCACCATATAACCTAGGAACTGGCATTTTGTATAGTCCCACCCTATAACCTAGGAACTGGAATTTTGTAAAAAATTAAAAAGCATATACTTTTTTATTTTTGGGAAAATAAAAAGTATATGATAACTGCATAAAACTACCATATCCATAAGCATCTATAAAATATTTTTCATATTAGAAGGCTTTCCGTTTTATATTATGTATTTTTGTAATAAGTCCTTCCTTTTAATGTCTGTATTAGAAACTTCCTTTTCTATCAACCTTCCGTGGCTCTTCCTTCATCATCAGGATGAACCATCTTTTCAGCAGCTACATAATCCTTTTAATTTTTATCCATAGTTGATTAATTTGTCTTAAATTAAAATATTTCATAATGAACACCACTAAGTATTTTATTTTTCCAATCACACTGAGTAAGATACAGTGTAAAACTTTAGAACTTTTTTTTTACAAATAACAATCTGTCTTTTGAATAGCAAGCCTAAGATAAAAATTTTTTAAAAAAAAAACATTAATAAATTACAAATAAAAAGTTAAATTTATATTTAACCAATCAGTTTATGGTAAGTCAATTGTTTATATATAATAAAAAATACTATACCAAAATGTAAATATTTCAAAAAATTAAGAATTCATTTTCTCTTATAATTTCATTTCGGGGCATAAATATTTACTAAATAAGAAATATAATCCTAACTGAAAAATAGTAGGATAGGTTGACTCCATCTGGTGAGTAGTCACTGTACTACAAGAGTCCAAGAGGAGAAAAGAAGTCAAGTTAGTTCATCCCAATTTTCGATTACATCAATGAAAACTATATATAATTAAAAGTAAAAATTGATGACTCTGCCAAGTATAGTTATGGGGAATAAAAAATTGTGGGTGTTCCAAACGAAAAAATAAAATAAATAATTTTTCGTTCGGGGGCTCCATTTCGTTAAAACTACCTACAACATTAGAAAACCTGATTGAACATAATTTAAAGTAGAGTGAATTCTGCTTTTAAAAAAACTGTACCTCAGGAACTGTAGAATGTAAAAAGCTCAGTTAGGGTTAATATTTTAATAAATTTACTCTACTTTAAATGATTTTCTATTAGGTTTTTTAGAGTTGTAGATAATTTGAACAGCCATTATTTTTTATTCCCTCTCACAATACTTGGCAGACTCATCAATTTTGATTGTTAATTATACAAAGGTTTCATTAAAATAATAAAAAATTATGGTGAAATAGCTGACTTTTTTTTTCATCAAGCTATTCAGTAGCACTACTGGCATGCAAACTAGGAAAGCACCACCAAAATACCATACCACTAATTTCATCAACCGTAAAATTCAAAGGCAAATACTGAACTACTCAGAATCGCAAAGTCTCTAACTATTCCTAATATTACCAAATTGACTAATAGAATAAAAGGAGCTTTAAAAAATCATTAAGTACGTTAAAAATGGAAGTTACATTGAAACATTGAAAAAAAAAAGCCATAATGTTTAAATAAATAAAAAATTTTATTCATTTTAGTCTCAAAACATTTCTTATTTCTTTATAAGTCTGGCATTTCAGCCAATTCGGCCATCCTTAAGGGCAATCTATAACAAACAGCTTTTATTACACATATGATCTTCAAAAATCCATACAAATAACAATATTATTATTATATCTACAGTTGTAAAAAATAATTTAATTTTTTTTTAATTTAATTTAATGTGAACATTTGACTAATTAGGTAGTTAGACATAATCTAAGAATTGCTTATTAACAAAATTATATGATTCCCTAATGTTTTAATGTCTCATAGGGTAATTTGTGGACTGGTATATTATGACCTGGGCAGAATAGCCCAGAATAGAAGTTGTTTTTAAATAATTTGGTTCCAAAATTGTATCAAGGTATGAAAATATACCCAAACAATATTTGTAACCTTCCCTACACTCAGGTCAAGCATTTAATTTTTTTTTTACAACTATATATATAATAATAATATTGTTATTTGTTTGGATTGTTAAAGATCATATGTGTAATAAAAGCTGTTTGTACTAGATTGTCCTTGAGGATTGCCGAATTAGCCGAAACATCGGACTTATAAAAAAATAAAAAATGTTTTGAGACTAAAATGGATAAAAATTTTTATTTATTTAAACAATATTAACCAGCCTCAAGAAAGTTTTAAGATTATAACTAAAGAAGCCACAATTTTCACAAAAAAGTATACTTCATTCGTACATAGTTTTAAATGTTACTCCCATCCTTTTTTGCCAAAGGTAGAAAATACTTAGGTGGTAGGTCAGACAATAAATTGTCCACATTAATATAGCCAAACCAGCAAATTAATTTAAAATTCGAAAACGCTAGGAAAATAATGTATAAAATGTTTCTATATTTTAACAAAAATCAAAATGAACTCTTAGAAAGAAATTGATACTCTATATATATCAGTATATGGAGCTTCACTAATTTAACCATATGAAATTTTAAAAAACTACTAGTATTCCAAATCAGATGTCTAAGAATTGTCAACAATTTTTGTGTACATTCATAGTTCACAAGAATAAATGAGATGCATCCAGAAGTAAATATAGACATTGTGCATGAATACATATACAAACTGACTCATAACTTCTTCCATTCTTGTCTTAACTCAACAAACCCTTTAATAACTGAAATTACATAAAAGTGACACGTAGACATAAACATAAGGGAAACATATTGTTGTGGCCAGGGGCTTTTGAGTAATGAAAATATACTGACCTCTCCCCAGGAATAAAAAAAGTCTAATCGCTGGTTCGATTTTAATAATAGATGAAGGACCATAAAATAAAAACTCCCTAAAAACCAAAATGATACAGAAAATTAAAGAAATAAGAATAAACAGAAAATTATGATGCTTAAATATAAAAAATCTTAACCTTAGTCTTGTAGAATAAACAGAAAGAAAAAATAAAGTAATTAACTCTCAATATTATGCAATGAATAGAAAACAAAACATTCAATATTTGATAAAATAACAAAAGAAAGTCACTCACAGGAGATGGAAGGATAAAAGCTCGTCGATATAATAAATTGATAAATCTCCGAAGCTTTTCCAAGATGGCCACTGTCGTCCAAACAGTGAAGGGTTGGTGACAATTTGGTAAGTGATAGCTGCTTGCAATACTCTACCCCAAAGACTTGGAGGCTAAAAAGTGGTGGTGAACTGGTGGGTGGTTGAAAGCTCCAGTAACCCACAAATCTGGTGCCTCATAAAGTTTCGGTTGATGTCCAAAACAATAGCTGCTGATGGGGAATCAAGTCTCCACTTAGTGGGTGAAAGTTTACAAATTAACATGTTTAATACCTTAAAAAACATGAAGTAGACTCCCTAGGAGTCCCCATCACCTTGTCTCCATGTTTAATAGTT
This sequence comes from Halyomorpha halys, assembly GCF_000696795.3. Taxonomy (NCBI): domain Eukaryota; kingdom Metazoa; phylum Arthropoda; class Insecta; order Hemiptera; family Pentatomidae; genus Halyomorpha; species Halyomorpha halys. The sequence goes on along the minus strand of NW_027107078.1, from coordinate 170,975 downwards.
CCTCATTCTGAACTGTCCTTGTAACCAGATCTTCATAAACCCACAGGACTCCCATACAATGAAAGCCTGCTTCAATGAAGTGTTTTAACTAACTGGTAACGGCTCTTTTAATTACAAACAAAACAAAAGACTAAAAAAACATATGATTGAAAAGTCAACTGGAAATGTGATTAAAAAATAAATCTTTCTTTGGGCTCTAACACTATGGATTAAATTATTCAAATTTTATTTTTAGGAATTAGCTATAATTAAAAAGAAAAAATAATATTTAAGAAGATTAAGGAACTAATTAATTCAAATTGAATTAAAAATAAATCTTTCTTTGGGTTTTCACATATATATTGCTGTGAAAGTCATCAATGCTTTTCTTGCAGTTTATTTGTGCAGAAAAAAATAAATAAAAATTTTTAAGGGTTTATCATGAAGCAATGTGATAAGAGTAATTATTGTACATGTATTATGAAATAAATACTTTTATATAAAAACAAATATGGCTAGTTGGGTTTAGCTATATTCTCTCACAATTTCAGTCAAACCCAATCGCTCTGGTTCTTATTTGTTGAAATTTTTACTCTCAGTAGCCACTATCAGTGAAGTATCCATTATTGGTAAATTCAGCTTACATACCATTATTGTCTTTGGAGGAAATTTACTAAATAAAACAAAGAACACAGCACTCATTGGTGAGTTTGATTTAATTAAATTACTAACTTAAACTTTTAAATTTAATATTTAAATGTCAACAGTTTAAGCAGCTGACATTCCAACCCATACCAGCACCATTCTCACCAATTATGCTAATGGCACTTATATGGTAATTCCATCCAGTGTATCTAAAACCCTCCAATCCCCCATCACCACTCTCGAAGAGTGGAGTCAAAACTAGAGGGTTAAAATTGATTCTAATAAAACCCATAAAATTACCTTTACCCTTTGTTGTAAATTGTGGTTTCCTGCCCTATAGATATGTGAGGTACTCTACACCAGAAGGCCTTGACAATGCGTGTTTATACAGGTTAGGTAGCTGATTAGGAGGTGAATTGACAGGATGAGTATTACTAGCCATAAATCCTCGCAAGAAGGAAACTTCCCTCCTTAGGAAAATAGCCTATCGGTCATGAAGGGGATGAAAAGTGTTAAAGGAACTAGCTGTAGGTCCTTGTAGGACCTAGTGTCTGCAGGGAACTAGCTTACAGTTGTGAAGGGGGTAGGAAATGCTATAGGTACTAGCTAATAGCATAGTAGGAATTAACTATAGGTTACAACAAAAGGAAAAATAGTTTAGGAAGGAGGAGATGTCCGGAGAAGGCAGAGTGAAATACAGACCAATATACATTTCTAAAAATAGCACAAGAATGTACTTATCCGCTATGTATATTGTTACTCACTACCATCTAAGGAGAAGCAATTCACATTTGGTTTATCAAGTTGTGCTAATTTATTTCTCTGGGACTATAAACACCATTGAGAGATGGTGTGGATAAATAATATTATAT
>NW_027107078.1:163247-168894 GCF_000696795.3 Halyomorpha halys | reverse complement strand
ATATAATATACTGTATAATAAATCAACAAATGGATCAAAAGATTCTGTTGTAATCTTTATTGATTCAAATAATACATTTAGAAAATATAACATGGTTATTAATTTGTAAAATCAACTAGAAATAATACATATATCAATATACAATTTTGTGTGCTGATTGTAGTAGATTATGTTGCAGTAGCTAGGTTCGTGTTTTGTGGCTGCAGTAATACAATATAGACCAGCAGATGGCCGTGTCACTACATAAACATTCTGTATATATTTTTTTTGTTAATGTAAATTTTAAATTATATTATTAATGTTTCAGACATGACTGGAATGGAAAGTAACATGAGCAGCCACGAGTCTCACAGGTTTAAGGGGAAAAAAGAAGGCACCTTACAAGATTCCGGTCTTCAAGGGGAGAAGAAAGCAAAATAAATCCATCTTAAAAACTAAAAATCCCTTTTATTTGAACTTTCCTAAACATTGAATTTTTTTTTCTTATTTTCAAATGAAACCATATCCAAAAATCCTACCTCTCTTATCTTCAAAAAAAAAAAATATAATAATAAAACAATCCTACTAAATACTATAAATGTTTTCAAATTAATGCTGTAGAGATATTAATCTGTTAGCTACTGTTAAATAAAATTCAAATGAATGTCTTATATTTTTCTTGACTAGCTGTCGGAATAAGTCTTGATAAATGACTCTTGTTATTGGTAAATTTGGTGGTAATATATCAAATTAAAAATCATTTTTTTAATAGTCTACATTCGAAGTTTTATATTAATTTTTAAATGAAACTTTAAAAATTTAAGGAATTTTTATTGGGGCTGTTCTTAATTTAACCCTTAAAAGTACAATAATGAAGTTATCATTTTTTTCAATGGAGGAGAATTTTATTAGATGGTGATTATAAACATTTTTTCAGCAATCAATTCAAATTAAAAAATATATATATACAACATAATCATCAAATCATTTTATATATGGAAGATGGTCTGGGTGTAGTAGAAAGTAACTTGATTGTAAAAAAACTATTTATTACAAGCCAATGTTTCGTACCACTATGCAAGGCTAAAAAATATACAACTAAATATATGTAACAGAGTAAGGGAATAAGATAACGTATAATAAAAGTAAACTAAGGTAGGCTAAAAAAAGATGTAAAATTATATAAAAATGAACAAAGGATATTAAAAATAAGATATATAGCGAAAAGCATAAATAAACAAGAAACACAAGAAACATATTAGACATATAAGAGGAGAAGATGGTTGGGGAGTGCGGTAAAAATAAAACACAAATAAGTAAAGTAACTTATTTAATCGTGCCAAGGTTTTGGCCAGATTTTCAAGCCATCATCAGGGCTAAGAACAGAACAAGATAACAACCAATCAATATAGAAATTATAAACAGAATGACATAAAGTAAATAATTGTACAGAATAGAATTAATAAATTAAAGTAATGAAAGAAGTGGAAAATAAAATGTATACATAGGTAATTGAATAAGTAGGTAAAATAACATAATTAAGGAAATAAAATAAAAATTAAGTTATATAACGCAAAGAAATATGAATAAATTAGTTTATTAATAATTTAAAAAATTAAAATTAAGGAAAGAAAAATAAAATTGAGAGAAAGAAAATATATGTAACAAATGAAATATGTATTTTTATTTTCTGTATTCATTGGTTGTTATCTTGTTCTGTTCTTAGCCCTAATGAAGGCTAGAAATTCTGGCCGAAACATTAGCAAGATTAAATAAGTTACTTCAACTTATTTGTGTTTTATTTTGACCGCACCCACCAACCATCTCTTCCTCTTAAAAGTCATCCACGGTCAACTATCTCTCATGAATATTAGACATATAATGAAAAGAAAAGTAATAACAAATAAAAAAGAAATATAAAACAAATGTTACTAAAAGACAGGAAATAAAGGATAAAAGAATTAAATAAATAAAAAAAAAAAAGGAATATAAAGAAGGAAAAGAACGCCCACCTTTGGTATGAAGTAAAGTGGAAGAATGGCAGGAGGTGGAAATACAATATACAAAAGTGAAAAAGAAATAAACATATATTAAAGTAAGATAATATTAGGAAATATTAGTGGAAGTTTTGTATTTCTTGTTTATTTATACTTTTCGCAGTACATCTTATTTTCAATTTCTTTAATTTATTTTATTCATTTTTATATAATTTTTTTTTAACCCCACCTTAGTTCACTTTCATTTCATGATATCTATTACCCTTATTCTGATATATATTTTTAGTTTTTTGTATCATTTTTAGCCCTGATAAAGTCCTGCAAAGTGGGGCAAAAATTGGCTCAAAATAAATAGTTTTTTTTTTCTATTGAGTTATTTTTTAAAGGATCATCTTCCTTTTTATAATTAAATATTTTTGTTTAAAAATTTAATTATTCTTCATTAGTAGGGTTTAAAGCTTAGAGAAGGTTAATTTAAAATTATTCAAAGGCTTAATTTAAAGAAAGATAAATTTTTTTTTTCAAACTAATTATTTTGAATCATTGGACATTTCACCGATTTGCTTGAATGGTGGCACATCTGAAAAAAAGTTTGATCTTATTTAAAATTGGAAGTATTCCAAAGATAGAATTACTATATTATATACCACAGACTACTGTCTGGGGTTACTTTCCATACTGAGTTTATCATTGTCCTTGTCCCAAAGTTAAGGTGAGTTGTTACAAAAAAACCACAGTAAATTTTTTATTTACTATATAAGTACATGAATCAAAACTTAATTATACTAACAACCAATAACAAGGCTCATTTACAGTAAAAGTAGAAAAAATTCTAGTTTTTATTATATTCTAGCTTCTGCTTACAACGTGACTGGCGTTCCATATTCTATTTATTGACAAAATATTTATAAATATACATAATATATTTTCTACCTGTAGCAAAAGGAAGTCAGTAGAGTAGTTTGATTGATTATTTATATATATATATATAAACTTGTATGTACATGATAACATATTTATATGGAAATACTGAGTGAAACTGTAAACTATTCAGGGTACTGTTATATCAAGCGACCAAATTATTTTTATTTATTTATTTTTTTTTTTTTTTTGTGTTCGTCATGTGATTCCACTATTGAAGGTTCTGTATAATATATTTTATTTTAAAATCTATTTTCACTGAGCGACTTCCAAAACTAATTATAAATGTTTAATAATTAGATAAAAATACCTTCTTTTATAAATATATATATTGCATGTTTGCCTGTTCGTTGCCTGATTGGCTTGTGTGTAAACTTACATATCCTTAAGTGATCCTATATTTAATTTTAAAAGAAAAAAAAAAGTAAAGGATGTAATATTTTTAAAATATGTGCATACATTCTTATCAAGGAAAGGATGCGGGGAGAGACAATAAGGTACTTAAAGGTGTGTGAAATTATAGAAAAAAACAAAAACAAATTATAACAGAGAAATTTTAGTTTTTAGGTGATAAATTATTTAATTTATATAGTGTATGTTCAAAGATGCAAATATATAAATTATTATAAATACTTTTAAAAATAATCTAGTATAGTCTTCCTTTTACCTGTTTGCTGGAAACTGTTTATTAATGAGGTTAGTAGTGGTCATTACAATTCTACTTGTTGCTAACTGTCTCGGCTACTATGTATGATAACTTAAGTCCTTTATTTTATAGGTAATCGTTCACAAAAGGTAATTCTAAGGCTAAGCAGGTCACAAGATAATATTACAATAAAACAGATAAAAACCAATTTAGCCTCCATTTCGTTGCAGTCCAAGAGCCAGAAGGGAAAAATCAAGTTATTTCAACCTAATTTTTTATTATTTAAATAAAAAATATAGTCATAGTTTATAAAATATTTTTCATGTTGAAAGGTTTGTTTGTTTTTGTTTAAAGCTGTGAAACCTTGTGGTCATCAACACCACACACATATACATGATTCCAACATGAAAAAATAAATAATAAAATAGCTTTAAAAAAATAATAATAATAATAAAATATTAAAATCGAAGATGAGCTATAATTTAAAAAGGAGGTAATGAGCTTTTAAAAATTTAAACACCAATATAACCTTTGTTTCCTCATCTATGAAAAGCTTCATATAAATTTGAAGTTCTGGAGTCCTATTCTGTTTATTGTAGGTAAATAGTGAGGGCATTCTTTAAAAATATATTTAATTGGAAGTTGCAATTTTCTGATGAGTGCATGAGGACAGTATGGCCTATTCTCAAGGGGGTTAGAGCAACTTCCTCTCTGAGGTAGAATGGTGGACCATGGTTTTACTTCTCATTTGATTTACTCTGAGAACTTTCATCCTACATGGTCTGTCATCTTTCCAATATTTTTTATTTCAAGAGGCCTACGGAATTCTGATGGGGTAAGAATGGTCTCTCTGGCAGATTTGTCTGCAAGCTTGTTGCCAACAAGGCCAATGTGGCTTGGGGCCCATATGAAACTTATGGACTTACCTTAGTCTGATAGTTTTAGGAGGAAAGATGCATTCTTATGAGAAGAGCGGATGTTCTGGGTACATTTTTCTCAAACTTCTTAGAGAATTCAATGAATCTGAAATTATTACAATTGTTTTTTGAGTTATTGAAAGGCAAAAATGGAGGGCTGATGCTATTGCGTGGAGTTTGGCAGTATATATTAAACAAAATTTATGTAATATAAATTTTTGGGTTGAATGTTGGAATATTTTTCATTTTATTAGGTAGTTTTATGAAAAGTCCTTCCTTTAATGTCTTTATTACATAAATCCTTTTCAATGAACCTTTCGTGGCTCTTCCTTTATCTTGAGAACAAACCATCTTTTCAGTAGCTACATTAAAAGACTTAAAATATTTCATAATGTATACTATTCAAGTATTTTATTTTCCTTATATTATAAGATAAAGTGTGAACTTCAGAACATTTTATACAAATAAAAATATGTCTCTTGAATAGAAAAGCTAAGATAAAAAATTGATATATTACAAATAAGAAGTTAAATTTATATCTAATCATTATTACAGCTCCGTTCTTATCTCTCCGACAGATTATTTCAAATAAATCATAACAGCGCTTATTCATCCCTATTCCGTCAGTCTACTGGTGTATCTCAGGGTAGTATCCTTGGTCCTATCCTTTATACAGTTTTCACAGCTGACATCCCAACCCTTCCTAACACTATCCTCACCACGTATGCCGATGATACATGTCTATTGTCAGTGAACAATGATCCTTACATTGTATCCCAAACCCTCCAATCCCACATCACCACCCTTGAAGAATGGTGCCAAAATTGGAGGATTAAAATTAATTCCAACAAATCCCACCAAATCACATTTACCCTTCGTCGTAAACCAATGACCTCTTGCCCAACAGTATCCTTTAATAATATCCCACTTATTCCTGTCGAACAGATCCGTTACTTAGGACTACATTTCGACAAACGACTGACATGGAATCCTCATACAAGACTGAAAAGACAGAAAACTACTCGTCGATTTCGACTATTACAACATTTACTAGGCAAACGGTCTAAACTGCCAATCCATTACAAAAGACTGATCTATGTGACTATTATAAGGCCTATCTGGACATACGGAGTTGAGCTTTGGGGCTCCACTAAACCATCAAATTCCTCCCGAATCCAATCCTTACA
>NW_027107078.1:148626-163037 GCF_000696795.3 Halyomorpha halys | reverse complement strand
GGTAGATTCTCCACATGTTTGTATTATGTCACTATCTCACCTACAGCAAATTTACTTGTTGTATATATGTTATACAGTTGTAAATAACAATAAATAAATGATTAAAAAAAAAAAATATTACAGCTATCTTTACATACCAAAATATAAATATGTCAAAAATGTATAAATTGTTTTTCTCGTATAATTTCATTTTGGTGCATAAACATTAACTAAATAAGAATTATGACCCTGAATTGAAAACAGTGGGGTAGGTGAGTTGTCACTGTAGTACAAGAGGCCTAGAAGGGAAACAAGTCGGTTATTTCATCCCAATTTTTTATTACATTAATGAAAATAATGTATAATTACTAGTCAAAATTGATGAGTCTGCCAAGTGTAGGTAGGGGGAATAAAAAATTGCGGCTGTTTCAAAATGAAAAAAAAAAATAATAATTTTTCGTGGGGGCTCCATTTCGTTAAAACTACCTACAACATTAAAAAACCTGATAGAACATAATTTAAAGTAGAGTGAATTTTGCTTTTAAAAAAACTGTACCTCAGGAACTGTATAACGTAAAGAGCTCAGTTAGGGTTAATATTTTAATAAATTTACTCTACTTTAAATGATGTTCAATCAGGTTTTCTAGAGTTGTAGGTAATTTGAACAGCCATCATTTTTTATTCCCTCGCACAATACTTGGCAGACTCATCAATTTTGACAGTTAATTATACAAAGGTTTCATTAAAATAATCAAAAATAATGTATAATATAATACATTAATTCATGAAAATAATGTACAATTACAAGTCAAAATTGATGAGATTGCCAAGTATAGTTAGGGGGAATAAAATGGCGGCAGTTACAAAATGTTTGAAAAATAATTTTTCAAGAAAGAAAGAGAAGTCGAGTGATGGGATAAAATTATAAAATACATCGTATTTATTATTATATTATTACTAGAAAAGAAATTTTTTGTTTGTTCAATTACTTTATTTATGTTACCTCCATTAAAAGAAAATACTAAATTTAGCAACTCGATATCTAGATAATTAAATTAAAAAGTTTATGATAAAAATTCTAGAACAAATGTTGAATTTATAGGTTATGTAGTACTATTTATATAATTTTTTATCATTTACATTACGACCTACATTGCTGATATTTACATTTTACCGATCTTTATGTTGTTCCTCTTTATAATGAAAACAAGGTAAGTAAATCGAATGTAATAGCCAAAAAAATTCTTCAATATGAATGTAGATTTTTTTTACATATTTTACAAGAACTGTTAGTTTGAAGTTTTAAAAAGTAAAAATTAAAAAAAAAAATTGTTTTCTTTTACATCTCCAGTAATACTAAGTGATAATTGTATAATAATAAAGTTGTTAAAACAATAAGATTATTCATTTATAAGTGAAAAAAAGTAGAAATAAAAAAAAAATACTATTTTTATGGATTTATTTAAAGTGATAAAAAAAAAAAAAATGAGATCCCAACAAAATTGGTATTATATATAATTCAACTATTTGTTAAATTAGTTTTACAGAATAAAAATTTCCACTTTAGATTTTCACAGTGATTACAATAACTTACTTATAGATCAGGAAGTTATGTTTATTTTTATAAACATAAGTATAAGTTTGTTTTATTTAAAAACAAAAATTTTATTTTCTGCCGAGTTTTCTCAAAACAAGTAACGTTTTTATGCTAGTTCGGATTATCGAGAGTACACCACATTATGGTGCCATATGGTGTGTGTGCCACAACTGTGTAGATGGCTTAGGAATTTTTTCTATATTAAATAAAATGTTTTAAAATATTTACATTGGTGTTTATTTACAGCACTAATATAGTTTTGAAAACCTTTGAACTTAATTACAAGAAAATAAATATTGCAAATAATTAATCACAAAAAAAAAAAAAAAAATACAGCCTCAATTTTGAAACTGGTATAAAGAAGTGAAACTTCTAGAAACGAAATAATGTATTATTGTGTAATTTCATATGAAATATCCATTTTTATTATTTCAAAAATTCAAAATGGGATTATTGGACTTTTGTTGTTTACTACCTTATGTTGTTTATAATGAGCCGCTATTAATCCTCTTTTTTTTTTAATAATATTTACTATCATTACAATTGATACAAATTGTTTCGTATTCCTTCAAATATGACCATAAAAACATGCAATCTTATAGTAATTATCTTTTATGAGTTTAAACTTGGACACTAAGAAGTCCAAGCTGCAAGAAACATTACCGTGACGTTCTGGGAAGGGTGTTAAAAGGAATGGACCATTAGTCAGTGATTAGAAAATTTTTTGGCTGAAGACAGAATTGGATAACCAACCCAGAGGAAGACTTCCAGCATCAATTGGCAGGGATAAACTTAAGCTTACTGTGGAAGAAAAGCCTTACCAAACAGTTAAAAGACTTGTAGCACAACTGTATCGACAGTTTCTCAGCACTTAAAGATCATTGCTAAAGTAAAAAAAAAATTAGATCTATGGCTACCTCATGAACTTAATGTCCACCTTATTTCCAAGAGATTTCTATCTGTTCACAAATGTGGACAACTTCCTAAAGATGAAAGTTTTGAACATGATTCCCATGTCAAAAATCCATTTTCTGAATACATTTCTTCACAAATCCTTGAATTTTTCAGTTCTTGGATTGAAAAGTTGATAACACATTAGAGAAAATAAATGTAAATATTTAAAATAAAATTTTTTTGACTTCATAAATTTGTTTTACTAAATGGCCTTACCTGTGAAAACTGGCATTTCATATGCAATTACAATTACGTGCAGTTGCAATTACGTTTCATTACAAACAAGCCAATAAAATTTAATCATTAAAATTTTATTAATAATAATTATACGTTCCCATTTATACCCTAAAACAGATAATATTAATAAAAATAATAATTAGAATCAAACAAGCACTTTATAAGTCTATTCTAGAAGGAAAATTTTTATATTGTAATTGGAGATCATGAGTGACAGGTTCTCACTCAATTGGACTGTTACTGCCAGGATTAAGGATGCCAGGATCATCTAACTCCCTACTCTCCCATTAAAATATAAAAATTTCCCTGCTAGAATTCACCAACCTTGCTCTCTTACTACTTCCATTTCAACTCGTATCACAAAATCAATTTACTTCAGTATAATTTAGTTTAATTTTTTTTTTCTTGAGCCATGGTATGTTGTTAAATAATACAATGTCAATTAAATAAACAGTACTATATTTCGTAAAATGGGTGTTGGTCCACTGTTAGGTGAACAGGGGGTGCTCCCCTAGTATTTAATAAAAAGATAATAAATTTCTATTAGAAGAAGATAGTTTACCGTATGAAGTAGACTGTAGTAAGATAGTCCGGGTGGTGGTGAATAAAGGTATCAAAATAGTAGAAGAAAACTATTCATTGTTAACCTTCAAAATAGGAGAAGAAAACTATTTATTGTTACCATCAAAATAGTAAAAGAAAACTATTTATTGTTGACCCAAAATAATAGATGAAAACTATTTATTGTTAATCCAAAATAATAGATGAAAACTATTTATTGTTAACCCAAAACAGTAGATGAAAACTATTTATTGTTAACCCAAAATAGTATAAGAAAACTATTTATTGTTAACCTTCAAAATAGTAGAAGAAAAATATTTATAATTAATCATCAAAATAGTTTTCTTTTATTATTTTGATACCTTTATTGTCCGTCATCTGGATTATTTTCCTGCAACATAATAAATTTTATTTTCAATATACAATAAAAAATATTTTGTTCTTTATCACTCGGTTCCAAGAAAAGGGTTGAAATAAAAAGAGAAAAAAAGAAGCAAATCGTCACTCTTTTGGATTTTTAAGGTTCATAAGATTGAATAATACAATTTGGGTAAACAAAAATCGTTTATTTTTTTCGATTTACAAACATTAATACAATACATAAAGAAAAATAAATATATATATGTATATAAGTACACTGTCATTTATGTCTACTATTCTAAATGGATCGAGAACCTTGACAAGTATGTGACACAATCTGAAATTTTATCACAAATTTAAAAAAAAAATTGTAATTTTTACAAAGTCTCTGAAAATTTTTGACAATTAAATTTATTTACAAAGACTACTGACATTTTATCATTGGGAAATTTTCTTCTTTTCTTAATTTTATCTATCATTCCCAAATGGAGTAGCTAGAACAATTGCAAAAAATGTTTAGCTTATTCTAAACATAAAATCTGAAATTTGGCACAATGATGCAATATGAAAATTTTTTAAAGCTCGAAGCGTTACATTGTGAAAAATTGTAACAGTATAATCAAGTCCGCAGAAGCATTTGGACAAGAAATAGAATGAGAGCTGATTTAACAATTTTGTGCATTGCGTTTTTTGTTTTTCTATTTTGAAATTATAATAAAATTAAAGGTTAAGAGTAAAGTATGTTTAATATTTTTTTTTTAATTGTAGAAAAAAAAATCATATCAAAGTAACAATAATTTTATTAAATAAACATTTTTCTGTTTGTTTTTTTTTAATACATTTCAAATATAATTGAACTTTTATTACTTAATTTTTTTTCCCTGATTGGTGTTTGGCATACCTTTGATTAGCTATTGTTATTTTGCTGGATACTTTTCCTCATCCTACCTTACTAGGAATAGAATAACCTTATATAATAGATTTCTAAATAGCTTTATGAGTACCTTGCAGGTGTTGTAGATAAAAACAAAAATCTAATTTTATATATTTAAAGTAATAAACTATTGAAAAATTAAGACATCTGAACAACTCAATAGTAGTTAGATTAACTATAAAACATAAAGGCTGAAATGGAAAGACTGCGTTGTTGCACATACACCATCAAGCTGTTGGATACTTGCAATTTGGAGACAACGTAATGGGATAATTAGCTGATTGTCTCCATTAGAATATGGATCTTAATGCCAAATAATAATAATGAAGTACTGGCTAAAAAACTTTTTTCATTATCTTTTATTACTTAAAAATTAATACATTGACATAATAAGGTTTTTGTTTCAGGGGTTCGCTCCATCATTAGAATTCAAATTTAGGGAATAAATGTTGCGACAAGGGTCCCGGAGTGCTTAATTTGGAACATTGTGGAGTCTGATCCCTGCCTGGGTCAGTCAATATTTATTTCACAGTGATCTTGAAAAATGAATATCGACACTCCCACTCTGGGACTATATAGATCTTTGATTGAAGAAAAGCCAAACTAAATATGATATATTAATTATAAAATTTATGGTTCTGAAGACAGAGGAAAAAAAAAAATTTCTAAAAATGGAATAATATATTAAAATTTAATTAATAATGCTTAAGGTATAAAAATATTAGTTCCCAAATAATGATAATAATTATAATATAACAGCCATTTTTTAAGTCATTTCTAGCAGGACAAATTTTTATATTGTAAGAGGAGCTCACATTTGATTTACACGAGATATCAGGAGCTTATCCAATTTGATCAGCATTACCGGGATTGTTAAGATTACAATATAAACATTTTCCTGTTAAAACTGGCCAATATTAACCCCTCCCACAAACTTCCATTTCACCTTGCTTCATGAAATCAATTTTTTTTCTACAGCAGTAGAACGATTCACGTCAAAAACTTCAACGGGTTATGACCGTGTACTAGTTTCAACTAACAAAATATAATGAAAAAAGGAAGTCTAGTAACCATTACTCCATAATACAAGAGCTAAAATTTATTTTTTCAATAGCACTTTACGCCAAAATTAATATAGCTATTTTTGGGCTCGACTGGATTTTAGTTATCAACCCTTTTTTATATTTCCTAATATAAAATAAAATATTTTTAAAAAATAAAATATAATAAGCATGCCAAAAACTTTTTATCTTGAAATTCAATCTCCTTCTTGTATGATTGAATCGAAAAATTAAGCCAACAAAATAAAAGTCAGTAAAAAAAACAAAACAAAATTAATTGTTAAGCTACACCATCAGGAAGAGTAATAAAAAAAAACTTAATATTTTTGCCCAACTCTGTTTTAGATCAAATTAGATCATTATATAATTGTATTAATTAGTTAATGAACTAAAAAAATTGATAAAATCACAAAGTGTGAAAAAAACCGACACTGCAAAAAATTATGAACATAATAATATATAATTAATTATCATTCTAATATTAATAATTTTTTTTTTTGTTAATTTATAGGAAATGGTTCAAAACTAAAACTAATTTTTTTTTTTATCTTTATTACTCAAACTATCCTTACATGTAATATGCCTATTTTTTGACTTATTTTTGGTAACATTCCAAATTAATTTATAATCTTTTTATTGAGAACAATCCTATAGAATCAATTTAATAAGGAACGAAAAAACATAATGAAGTAATTAGATGAAAGAGATCATGAAATTGAACACTATATCACCAAGATATTAAATTTAAAAAATAACAAAATTACACGACTATAACACTTAAAAAAAAAAAAAGACTGACCTGTCGTTTTTTAAATAAATGAGAACTTTCTTTGCAAGACATAATGAATAGAAATCGAAATACATTTCCGTTACCTTCCTATATGACAGGTACAAAATTAAATAAATTAATTAAAACTCAGGTAGAAATCTCTTTTGTACATTCAGCCTTAGAAAAAGTTTCATCTTGTAAACTTAAATAACACAAAATTCATTTTTTAAATTATATCAAGAACAATCAAACCTTTCTTTCACTGGACAACATTCATACGACAAATATTTGAACATAAAATCAATATAGAACTATACTTAGTTATTTATTTTGTAATTTTCCTGTCGAATGGTGAAGTAAAATAATACTGATCATTAAACTTTTGATAAACGAATTTTCATCCTTCCCATAAACAGAATTAAGTATATAGTAGGAGAAATCAGTTAGCCATTAATAGCCCCTCCTTTAAGCGGACATGTCACATGCATCTGCATATTTTATAAAGTAGAATAACAATTTTGGTATCTAGATTCGGAAAATCAGAAAAAGAAAAAAAAAATAGTATCTCCATGCTCAAAACAGATACGCTGAATATTGTTTATAACAAGCTTGGATACAAAGATGAATCAGTATAGCGACAAATATTTCCAGACCAGTAATTCTCAAATGAAAACATCGAACGATAATGGTTTTTGCAACATTATACCACAAACAAAGGCCTTGCAAACAAGAAACTTAATTTTAGAAACATGTTTTGAAGGGAGAGAGGATTAATTTCAAGTCAGTGAAATCTTTACTGTTTATATACAAGGAAGATAGTCCAGGTGCGGTTGAAAGAACTAAAATAGTAATTAAACTATCTATTGTGAGCCATGAGTCGGCGGTGACTGGAATTGACAGTACCGCCAATCCCCACCACTCCTCTATCCCGTCTAACTTCAATTTCATTTTTGCGCTTATCTGCATTGTGTAAGGTAGGAGAGCCCTATTTTGTCCATTCCTTTATTCTTGTTTTAACTCTTATTTCCTTTTTCCATCTTTTTTATTTATTTTTTATCTAATTCTTTATTTGTTATTGTTTCCATTTTTAGTAATTGTCTAAAACCCATTTGTAATTCTTATTTAATTTTATGTTTCACTGCACATCTTTTTTTTTTACAAATAGTAATTAAAATATTTATTGTGAGTCAACATTTCGCCCAGCATTGCAGGATTTTATGAACAATGGAAAGCTAAAGAATCAAAGTGGTTTCTGTAGCTTTCCGTCATTCAGAAAGCCTTGACGAATTAAAGTGAGGTGGAATGTTGGCTCACACTAAATAGTTCAATTACTATTTGAGTTCTTCCGCACCCAGACCATCTTCCTTTTTAGTTTACCGTTCGGTTACCTTATTACTTATAAATCAACATGTCTAAAAAACAAACTTCCACTCAGGAGAAGTTTCGCTTTTGCTATTGTTTTGAAAATGATGATATAAAAATCAGCTAAGATAAAGAATAGTATATAAATACAACTGTATCATCAATTAAGAAAAGAAGGGCCTTCAACCAAGATCTTCAAAAATCACTTTTCCTCTTAATTATTAATACAAATTTCTTGAAACCTGTTTCCTGTGAAACAGAAGAAATGTCTTAAGAAATTGTAGCAGTAATGAATTGTATAGAATTTTTACTTCACATTTACATGATTGGTTATGAAAAATTGGCCATAATGATCGAACATTACTGGTCTCTTGGAGGTTGTTACAAGCAATATCCAGTGTATATACACAATTTTCTTTTTTCTTAAATAAACAATAAATTTCAGTAGCTGTCCATTAGTTTCACAAGACTAACATCTCATTTCCAAAACATACAATTACTATTTGAATGTTTTGAGCATTGAATAAAAAAAAAGAATAAAAATAAAATTGATATAATATTCTTCTTTAAATAAAATAATTTGTATACAAGTTAAGTCTCAGTCTTTATTATTAAGTCCAATGTTACAGACAACCTGGCCATCCTCAAGAAAAATCTTAAATATAAATTAACACCTCACATTCAACAAGTGAGTTATAATAAGTTAATCTGTAATTATAAGTTTTAAAATTTAATAAAAAAGTTACAAAATAGGTTAATTAGGCTAAATTTAATGACGTTATTACAAAAAGTTTTTATTTTTTTGGATGGGAGGAATAAATTTATATTTAAGAATGTTCTTGAGGATGGCTGAAACATTAGACTTTTAGAGTAATAATAAAGATTTTTTGAGAAATATCTTGGATACAAATTATTTTATTTAAACAATAAAACCTATTTCGAAGAAGTGATAAGATAATATATATTATATTCTTCTATAACATGTGAACTCTAAATACAAAATAACTCTAAGTATGCTTTAATGCCTTGGGTACAATATTACACCAAACACAAATTATTCCTTTTTTTTTCTTACTATATTTGTACGGTAATCAATTTCATAATAATTACACAAATATACCAATTAAATAAATTAAGAGCTAACTTTTACTTGGTATACAAGACAATAATGCAAATTACTAGTTACCTCATAATTTTCAATCAATGCGTAAATAACAAAGGTAATTTTAATAAAAAGTGACTTAAACATCGTAATTAAATATAAAAAAGATTTAAAATTTTATGAAATAAAATAAAATAGATAAAAAAAAAAAAGGCAAGAGCTAAACCTATATCTCTTCTAATACTTTACTATAACACTTTGGCACCATTCATAAAAATAAGTTTTGATATAAGACAAATAAAGGTTTGGTTTATTCAAACTTCATTTTACTAGATTATTTCCCAGACAAATGATGATCCAATTTAATGTTTGGAAGTATTTTGATCTAAGATGGTAATTATAAATAATTGGAAGGTACAGGGGAAAAATTATGGGTTATGTTTTATAATTTTTGTATTATTTTATATTTATAATCTTTGCTCTAATAGATGGCAGTGATAACTCAAATTTGAAAAAAAAAAATGTACTGTTTTTTTTCACTGCACCCTCAAATTTCTAATAATAAATTAATGTGTGGTAAAAAGACAATACATTTTTGACCAAATATAGTAAAAAAAAAAAAAAATTCAGTTCTATTTCTTCTTTTGTTTTGTTTCAACTCAAAACCTGTGACTGTGCAATAGGATGAACAAAGTATTTAAATATTGTTTAGGGCAAATATTATTCAAAGAATGAAAATTAAGGATTTATTTTTAAAAAATAGCGGTAGGAGTAGAATTTTCATGAAGATGAAGGGCAACCATGAATGCTGTCGGTGCTGGATGATAGAGGAACACTGATAAGGTTATGTTGTTCTTATTCAGGAAAATTTATCTGATAGGATTTAAAACTTAACCTAAACTCTTTAAAGGCCATTTCTACCAATAATAAACTAATTTTTGCTGAATTTCGATTTATAACTTGACAATTATAACTGTTCCAAGTGGGTAACAGCTCTATTCTTTTTAGTCAAATTGTCTTAATTAGATTTAGATTATTTGAAAATATTAAGTTTTTATGTCCCCAGGAGGTTTTTGGTAGCTAAAATTTCAAACATTTAAGTAATAATTACACTATGTACGAAACAGATAGGTTGCTAATTTATTATTTTATAATGGCTTATATTTATACGGTAAACTTTAAATAAGATTCTAAACCACCATTATTCTGAGATTGTAAGTAAAATCAATATGTTAGTAATAAATTGTTAGATACGAGACGAAATGTTTAAATTCTTGAAATATACAGATGTATATATATTACATCTACATCTATGTGTACATATGTGGGTGTATGTGTGTGGGGTGGGTGTTGTGTGTGAGCCAAAAAATAAATATATAATAAAAATACGATAATTATGGTTATAAATAATGTTAAATTATTAAAAACAAATAAAAAAGAATTTAAAATAAATTAATCTCAGTAATTTAGTTATAACAGTCCTAACCTGTTGAAGGTAGGTTTTATTGTCAGTTGTTGATGTGTTCAGTAAAAAAGGGAAACAATTTTTTAAAGAATAGAAGTGAATAGCCTTTTTAAAGAAATTTTAAACGAAACTGTTCTGATATTAATTTGATATTTGTTTTTTAAGATTATAAGATATGGGCAATCAGCCGGCAAATGAAAGACATTTTTTAAACGATTTGTGACTCATTAATAATTAATAATGGCCTTAGGGCCGAAACAACTGTGAGAATAAATTGGATTATTGTAGTTGGTGTCCTTATTCAGATAGGTTATTTTAAGTTGTTACAATAGACAGAAGACTGTTGACAGTATTTTCTTTAACAGTAGGCTTTTTCGTTAGTTTTTATAATTTTTCTTGATGAAAACCCAGGAAAAATATAAATAAAAATAACTTCAGAGACCATTGTAGCAGTACTGCAACCTCCCTGACTACCAGATAAGGATGCAATCACCGCCTCCTCTAAATTCCAACTCCTATCCCTATTAAATTTATTATATAATTTAGATGGACTTGTAAATTAGTACAGCTGTATAAAAAATGGTGGTTATGTAGATTTTATTTTATGATGATTGTGTTTTAAGTTAAATATATAATTTTGGTTTATATAAAGTATTTAGTTTATTATTGGCCAGAGCTCATTTCTTTTTGTAAGTTATATTCATACCTAAAGTTTATATTCATTTAATTATCCACAAATAAAGTGTATTTAATGAGTTAAAATAAATTACCTTTGTTATTTCATAATATATATAGAAACAAAAGGTAATACCAGTAATTAACCAAACAAGTAAACATAAAGTCTGTTTCCACAACCACTTCACTAACAAGAAAGGTTATAATGCAGTGTAACTCATAATGACCACCGACAGCGCTCAAGAGTCAAATGAAATTTAAATGGACATGAAATGGTATAAAATTTCGAGTAAACTATCATTTATTATCAACATTTTTTATTATTTAATATAAACTACAAAACATAGTAAAATTATGAAATATACGTTGAGACCATGCGATTTGTTTGATCAATAAAAATAAATTACAATAAAATTACTATCATTTTGTTAAAATCGTAAAATTAACCTCTATTATTGAACTAATTACATTGAAACTACTTGTAATGTCCACCTCTCAATCATGAACACACACCTTAATGAACTAACGCATCAAACGTCACAGCCTACAAGATACAAATTTAATGCTTTTGAACCTTTCACAAAGAAAAACTGCCCCATTCCGGATACAAATTTAATTCTCCTCTGACAGTAATTTTTAACCTTTTTAAATACTACTAACATAAAAAAAAAAGAAAAAAAAAAGAATCTAAATAAAATATAAGTGAACACAAAGAGAAACATTTTGAGCAGAGACCAGATTTTTATGCAGTTCGTATTTAGTTAATACGATAACTCTAATTAGTATAACTCTAAACAGTTGCATGAATTCCTATCCGTAAAAGTGCATTTAAATACAAATTATATTTCTCATATTTTTATATATATGGTAATAAACATAGATATAAAACTATTTGGATGTTTTTTTTTTAGTTACAAATTTATTTTATAATTTTTTTTTTTTACATTAAGAGATAATTTCACAAGAAAAAAAGAACGTATTAAATGTAAAACACGCCTGTGACATAGGCTTCATTAACTAAAATTTCTAATGAAGATTTTTCTTTTATTTTTCACATTATTAATTTTTTTTTTTATAATTTAGCAGTAGTTAAGACTTAAAATTCCTAAATTCTATTGTTCATATCTTCTTAACAAAAATATTTTTTATCATTTTTGCGGGAAAAAAAAAAAAAAAAAAGTATTTGTCAATAAAACAAAATTATTTTTATTCACCTTTTTTCTTTCCACTGCTTCAATAAGTCATTTTTTTTATTTTATTTGGATTTTTTTTTTTACAATTTTATTTATTTTTCTTTTATGTAAGAATGTTTTATAATTATAAAACATAAAAATTCGGTCTCTATTTGAGGGATTAAAAGGAAAATCTTGTATGTAAGCTAATTCGCAATAAATAAGAGCATAAAATCAATATTAGACGAATGAATATTAACTTCTTTATCTTTAAAGAGCTTTTTTTTAATATTAGCGTTGGCTATTCTATAGCACACTATGGCACAAATTAACTTTGATCTATCAATTAAATCAGTGTAACAAATTTTTTATTATATTATATTTTTTATTATATTATTATTTTTATTTATTATATTATTTTTTATATTCTAGCAGATGACTTACGATGCATACAAACACTATCTTTATCTCTTATCACATCTCATACAGATGAGTAAAATTAACTGTTATTTTGAAGAAAAAAAATTTATATTTTACATAAATATAAAAAAAAAAAAATAGTTGAACTAAATGTATTAATGACAATTCAATCAACAAAAATAGAAAAATAAGGTATGAAAGAGATTTCAATTTGGTTCACAATATGAATGTATTACACTAAAGATAGAATAATTTAAATAAATAAGCAGAGTCGAAAATCTTATTTTTCGTTTAATCTAAAAAAAAAAATATTATCTAATCTGGTTGTACCATATGAAATGTTATATATTGAAAAAAATAGTAATTTATAAAAGAACAAAAGTATTAACCCTTCAACGGGCAATGGCCTATTTTGTCCCTAGCATCAAAAAGTGGGAATTTTACGTTTAAACAGTTCAGGATGGTAGAACATACAGAATATGATTATTGGCTTAGAATAATTTGTGAGTACACTCTTTGGGTCTTTGGGAAGAATGTACAATACTATCGAAAATTGCTTTCAGTTTTCTTTAGTATTACTATTTGAGATTTATAGCGAAATTTATACTTAATTTTACATTCTTGCTTAGATAATATAATTAATTATGAGAAAAAATTAGAATTTCAGAAAAAAAAAATTTTTTGTTCATTTTTTTTTTTATTCAGCTATGCACAAACACATCGTTATAATTAAATATGATAACGAGTTAAATTGAAAGAAAAAAATTGTTCATTCAGATATAACCATTTTATGAATTACTGATCAAAACTGATAAAATTATTTATGTGTATTGATAATCAACTTTATATGAGGAGAAGATGGTTAGGAGATGCAGTCAAAATATAACACAAATAAGTTGAAATAACTTATTTAATCGTGCCAACGTTTCAGCCAGAATTTCCAGCCTTCATCAGGGCTGAAATTCTTGAATACAAAATGGATACAAAAATAAAATATAATCTTTTCTTTCCATAATTTTTAATAAATTAAAATATTCATATTCCTTTGCATTATATAACTTCAAATTTTTATTTATTTCTTTAATTACGTTATTTTTACTTACTTATTCAATTAACTATACATACATTTTATTTTCCACTTCTTTCATCACTTTAATTTTATTAATTTCAGTCTGTACAATTATTTATTTTAAGTCATTCTGTTTATGTTTTATTTTTTGTATTCATTGGTTGGTATCTTGTTCTTTGTCCTTAGCCCTGATGAAGGCTAGAAATTCTGGCCAAAACGTTGGCACGATTAAATAAGTTATTTAAACTTATTTGTGTTATATTTTGACCGCAACTCCCCAACTATCTTCTTCTCATATAATTCATACACGGTCAACTATCTCTCATTATTAATCAACTTTTTATTTATCATTAAAACATACCTATTTCTTTTACATGGCAATTGTTCATCAAAATATACCTACTTTAAATTTTTTTTTAATTTAATTTTTTATTGTAATAAATAAAATGAAATATATTTATGTTTCCTGTGTTTATAGGAGACAATATCGATGGCTTACTTCAGAGTGGTGCCATGTACATTTCAATTAGCTTTATGAAAAATACAATTTAATTATTCTCTCTTTTAGGGAAATTACAGCTTTTCAATTAATTTTCCTAAAAGAACCTTTAACTGTATTGTTTGCAAAGTTAATGGAAATATCACAGTGAAGTAAGGCATCGATATATATATATACATATTGTGTATAATAAAA
>NW_027107078.1:128206-148576 GCF_000696795.3 Halyomorpha halys | reverse complement strand
AAAATGCAGAGCCTACGATTTTCTGTAATGGTAAACATATATATATATAAAAACTAAATGAAATTTAATATTTGTCCCATCCAGTTTTTGGAGAAGGAAATTTTTTACACATATTTCAAGTAAAATACTTGATTGCTGGGACCAAAATTCATTATATTAACGTAAAAATGTTGTCATCCTGCATGCAGAGGCATATGCCCATCAAAGGGTTGAAAAAAATATTGGAAACAATTTTTATCGCATCCTTAATGCCTCACAACTCTAAAATGTTTCATTAATATTTGAAAGAAAAACTGAATTTTTTTGTTTATATACAACCAGATATAGCTATTATAAAAAGTATAACGATTCTATTGAAATAAGGCCTCCAGTTGTGAATAAGAAAAAAATCCACTTGATTTTTTTTTTTTTTTATTAATGATTCGAAAAATAAACTGAGTTTAATTCTTAAAAACATTGAACAATTCAATTGGTTTAATAACAATGATTAAATCTCCACATTTATCCTTCCTCAGATATTCATACAAAATTCGTAAAAACATTCAAATGTCAGTTTAATACTGAAATCACAAACGGCAGCTGAGAAAGGTTAAATAAAATTATCGACTGAACAGCGTAACCTAAACTATTCACAACATACCATATTTTTTTTTTTTTGTTTAAAAACAAGGTATTCTCATAATAACAACGATTATAATAAATATGTGAAATACATGAGCTTGACAAATATGAATATTTATCTTATATAATTTATTTATAAGCACAAAATCACTCCTTACAGACAATTTTAATAAAGAAATGGAAAAATAGTAAGACATTTATTTATTAATTTATATCTTGTTTTAATAAATAAGCTCCAATGAGAGATATATCTCTACCTAAAAAGGATAACATTCTAACACCTTATTTACAGATATTCCAATAAATCTATGTAATAAAATTAACCTTCTCTTCTCTCTTGCGACTTATTCCTACCTATAAAATAAGGTTTTACAGAATATAACTTAATTCATAATCGTTCAGATATTTCAACATGAAATTGCTGTACAAAAGAGAACCCGCAAAAACAATTGCGGATTCATTGGAAAATATATACTAGAGTCCCATGTAAAATATATAGTTGTTTATACATCGCACAAAAATTTGTTTTTAGATATAAATGAGTGTTTTGCTGAGCACTTGTTCAAAATCAATTACAAAATTACCTTAAAAATTAAAAAAATACATACATAAAAATTAAGGGTTATACCGACTGGTCATTGAGATCAATCACTAAAAAACAGACTCGCTCCTATATATGGTGACTGAAGCTATGTGTTGATTTGGCATTACCTAAAATAAATAAATGAATAAAGAGTTAATTATAGTTAACATTATTTTAAATTAATTTTGGTAATATATAACAAAGAGGGGGACAGCGGTAGCAGGGTGGTAACGCCCCAGTCTACCAACCCAGGTTGTCAGATCGAATCCCGGTCCCACCCGGGCTTTTTCAAGCACAAAATAATGCAAAACTCACTCACAACCTCCCTTACAGGCATTTGTGAGCCCCGTTAGCCAATGGGTGCCACTCACAAAAAATAGGCATGGGAGTGACGAACCCACCCTACGAAAAAAACCATGTCAAGAAATGCGTGATGTATTAGGAAATACATCGTGTGAGGACTTAGACCTCCATGGTCTGTTGCCCATATTATAATAATAATAATAATAATATATGTAATAAAGACACAGATAGGTAAGTTTTCGATGCAAATCAATTGTTATTTTAATACATTACTACTCTAATATATATTTTATATACTATATATTACTAAATATATTTTAATACTATTACATTCTATTTACTCAATTTTCATAATAAAAAAGGAACAAATTAAAAATTAGTAAATTCATAGATATGGCTCTACATAACCTATAAACCCAACTTTTCAAGATTTTTTTCAAATACATGTTAATTTAATTACCTCAACATATAATGTCTTTATGAACTTATATTTGTGCGGTGTTAAATAAAAATAAACTGTTAAAGTTAATTGACAAGATTTAAAACAAAGTATTTCTACTGAAACGATAAAATTTTAAAATAAACTATCTTAAAATGTAGTTAATTATTGAATCTGAAGGTTAGAGAAGTTCCATAATTAATTAAAACATAGATAACAAAAATATTCATCTGTCGGCAGTTCTAAAACAAGGCTAACTAAACACAAACGTGAGGATGCAGCACAAGTGCCTTTTGATTGTGTCCAAAAACTGACATTCAACGTGTCAAGCCAACTTATACCAGCCAATTCAAATAACATCACCAGATGCTTGCACATGCATGAATTTTCCCAAGTTTGGCAAACATGTAGAGGTACCTTTCAGGCTCTCGTGGTGCGTAAGTATCGTAACCTGATGGGTTTCTGCATCGATTCATAAGTATAGACGAAATATGGATATTGAATACATGGAAATATGGATACTCCCGAAATAAAGGAACAGTAAAAACAGCAGATTGTTCAAGGCTAACTATGGTTTTTTGGGATGCACAGAATTATTCTCATTGACTATTACGACAATGACTGGACAGTATTATGTGTCATTGTTAAGCCAGCTGGGTGAGAATATAAAGAAAAAAGTCCTCATTTGAACAGAATTTCAATGGCTAAAATTGCGAAATTAAAGTTCAAATTAGTTGAACACCCAAAGTATTCACCAAATTTGGCCCCTCAGTGATTTCTTTTAATTTCTAAACATAAAACAATGGCTCAGGGGACAACAGTTCACGCAAAATGAGGTCGAAGCATACAAAAATGTCTATTTTGATGAAATTCCAAAATCATTTATTTTCTAATGGCTTAGGAAAATTGGAGGGATGCCTGATTATACACTGAAAAGTGTATAAAGCAAAAAAGGGATTATGCTGAAAAAATTTTGTATATATAAATTGTAGACTGTATTTTTTTAAAATATGAAGGAGATGGTCAGAGTTGCAGTCAAAAGAAACAAAAAAAAGTTAATAACTATTTATTTGCTAATGTTTTGCCCCACTTTGCAGGGCTCCATCAGGGCTGTCAACGAGTCTAATTTGTGACCCATTCACTGTCTTTTAAACATGACAGCCCCAATGGAGCTCTGCAAAGTGGGGAAAAACATTGGCAAATAAAGAATTTTAACTAGTATTTGTTCCTTTTAGGACTGCATCCCTGACCATCTTTTACATATTAAAAAATAGAAATTATTTTTCTAAGGACTTACTGACCCCCCTTGTAATTTTTATATAGCATACTCAGCTATTTATTGCTCAACTTATTGAGTTATTAAGATAATATGTTAAAAACGTCCAGGTTAGAAGAGAAATAAGACATTATCATGAAAAATATTAATTATAAACTAAAAAAAGTGTACTCACCTCAAATATAAAGTCTCTGTATCCATAGCACAATGTTGGTCCAAAGAAATTTTTCGTGTTAATAGACGAAGCTCTGTTAAGAACGACAGGCTTGGGGCTGGCATTGAGGTGTTCGCAAATTGTTTCCCATTTTGTATAAGCAGTCACCTGGATCATTAATGGTTATGTTAAATTTTCAAGTAAATTAAAAAAAAAATTTAAATATAGATTCAATATTTAAATATAAACCTGAATATTAGGACTTTCTAAGTGTTCCGTTCCTCTTTCGACAGGTAAATTAATCAGAAATTCACATCTGTGGTACCTGAAATGAAACAGATTTGTAAACTATTATAAATGGTGACATAACATTTTTTAAGGGATATTAAATTTTTATAGAGTGAATGCGTAAAAAGTGAAATAAAACCATGAAAGATCCTGGATTTCATACTTCCTAAAAATATTTTTAAAGAACATGGATCAGCATAATTTCCACGCTATTTCTATTTTTTGTTATTCTCTTATTAGCTTTTATTAAAATTGTATTATGAATTTTTTTTTTTTTTTTTGTAAATTTCAGCTATGTAGGCAATTCCCTATATTTCAAAATTAATGATTTGTTGTTTGAGAATAAAATCTTCAGAACAGTTGGAACAGAGGTGTATACAGGAAATTAGATTATCGTTAATGATAATAATCTTCATTTATTCTGGGATTGATCCCTTTAGAATAATGTACAGGCGTCAAAATTAGGCTTCAGAGCCTTAGAGTGAAATACAAAATAAAAATAAAATTATAAAACGTTATAAAATATAATAAAATAATGAATTTAAAAAGATAAAAATGAACAACAATAATTAACAGAATATATAAAATAAGAATAGAATAAATAAAGTAAAATCATATGTCATATCATAAAACATAAGATGACAAACACTTCTGATAATAAGGAATAGAAAAAAAAATCAAATATAATTAAACTAAAACTAATAAATGGAAAGGTACAATTTCTGCTAATGTACACATTAACAAGAATAAACAAAAATCTGAGACATTAAGTCCAGAAATATATAAATCTTGTTTGAAACTTTCAATTGTTATTCTTCGGGAATTGGGTGGATCGAAGGTGGTCGAAGATACGGGAGTTGAAGGTTGGAAGGGTATTAGAACTACGAATGAAAGAGAGAATAGAATTCCATAGGGATGAGGAAAGATCTACCAAAGGCTGTGGTTCGATGGGCACTTACATATAAGTCTGAAGGCCGTGAGCGGGTATTGCAAGAATCCACTGAGGATTTAAATTGAAGGATATAAGAGATGTACAATGGACGACGGGATTGGATAATTTGGTAGAAGAAGAAAGCAAGAAAATATTTACGACAGAAGGAGAGCTAAAGCCACTTCAATTCTTCATAAAATCGGGTGACAGAGGCGTCCCTGGGAATCCCAAAGATGAATCGTACAAAGCAATTAATTAACCGTTTTAATTTTGTTTCGAGATCCCCAGAGACACCCCCGTAAACCACACAGCAATAATCAAAGTGGGGG
This sequence comes from Halyomorpha halys, assembly GCF_000696795.3. NCBI lineage: Eukaryota > Metazoa > Arthropoda > Insecta > Hemiptera > Pentatomidae > Halyomorpha > Halyomorpha halys. The sequence goes on along the minus strand of NW_027107078.1, from coordinate 143,652 downwards.
AATATTTAGGAAATAACCAGGAGCCTACGGGTTTCAAAAGGAAGTAGGTGGCAAAGATATAATACTGGTCCAATTTATTGGATTTTTTTTCATTTGAGATAATTTATTTATCCACGATGTTGATATATATATATAAAATATGAATAGTCCTTATATAACCTCATTGTTTTTCAATATGAGTATGATATTAAAATATTTTGGACAGAATGACCTATCAAAGTGCAGTAAAAGATTTTGAGGAGTGAAAAAAAGTTCATATTAGTTATTAGCACATCAAGAAACGCTTAAATACTAATTTTTGAAAAAAAAAGAGAAAAAAAAAAGAAGGAAAATAAACTTTTTACCCAAAATATCCACTTTACAGTATATTGAAAAATTAAAAAAAATAGAAATAACTTCAATATGACTCAACCAATCTTCACAAAACTGTGTTTGGGGTGATTAAGGGCTCTGTTAGCTCTGCAACAAAGGGCACAGACCGGATCTAATTAAGCAAATCAGAACAGAAGATATAAAATAAAATGTTCGAAAAGTTTTTCTTTATTTAAAATTAATATTTCGACCTCATAAGGTAGTATAAAATTAAATCTAAATTTTGCTAATGTAGGTTAAAAGATCAGACATACAGCTTTCCAGTATTAATGTTGTATATGATTGTATTAATGTTGGGATTGATAAACTGTAGAGAATTTATGAACAATGTTCAGCAAAAGAAAAAAAAAAATTCTCCAGTTGAATCAAGAAGAAAAATTTCTAATTTTTAGTTTCTTTGAAAAATGGTATTTAAAGGTTTCGGAAGACTAAAAAGGAAAATGATTCCCTTTTTCATAAAACAATTTTTTCTTTACCTACTTCACTGAAATCCTCATTATGGTTTTTAAATTTTTAATGAAAAAAATCATTAAATAGAATCAATAATATTTATTTCTTATTCTTCAGAAAGAGACAATAGTCTATATAGCCTTCCTTAAATTAAAAACTTCACAACTTTCTTTTGTTCCGAGCCTTCTCCACCAGAGCAAATAGGAAGGGGAAAAAAATGAAACGTGTGCGCATGTCCAGTTTGCTAATCCCTTCTCAAAGGGACTGTGCTGACAATTTGAAAATGGTTCCGAGCTTGGTATTTAGTCCCTTGGAACAGATCTCTAAACAGTCAGAGAAATGGCGCTAGCCTCCATGGAACGCCAAAATAGTACTGCGCATGCTCTAGACAGTTTGCTGACTGTCAAACCGGTCCGTGGAACAAACCTATTGTTTATTCTCTACACATGTTCAGACCCATTGGGTCCAGAGACCCTACTATTTTATGAGTTCACCAATAGATAGCAGGATCATGATATTCTATTCAAGATGTGTGAGGAGGGTCTACCTCAAACAACAGCCATTGGTGGTCTCAGCAACCTGAAGGTTCGTTAAACTTTTTATTATTATATCAGATAATGTCTATACTAATCCTCAACTTTTCTCTAGCTCAGAGCAAAATCAGACAAGATGGTTTCGAAATATGGGTATGTCAAGGAACATACATTTGCGCAAGTGTAAACGAAAGTAGCGGAAACACTATAAAAAATCCATTACACAAATTTATCATTAGACAGCAATGTGAAATCAAACCCAAAGAAATAATAGTCTCAGCAGTAGATCAGTTTATAGAAAAACAAATAAATAAATACATTTAATAAAAAACAACTAATATATAGATTAAATATAAAACAAATAAAAATCTTACATGTTAAAGTTGTAGTGACCAGGATAATTCGTGTGCAAAATGAATTTCTTAGCTTCATGGGTTCTTCCGTCAAACAAAATGTCCTGAAAAATAATAAGTCATTCTCCTTATTAACATATCAGATTTTACAATCCATCTCATATGATTAATTAATTACATAAATTAATCTGGAATTATAATTAATTAAATAATCCATAAACATACTTTAATCAATTGATATTCAATAAACCTAATATGAGGAACTCGAACCCATCACAATATTTAACACCGCCAATCCTACCAACGTAGTATTTTATATATTTTTTTCAATATAGTATTCTCTATTTTCCATCTTCCACAGCCTCAAATTAATTTGTATAGTAATTTTTTTGTTAGGATTAGTTTATAACAATTGTTATCTCGTTTTCGTTTTTGAGCCCTGATAAAGGCCTGAAATTCAGACTGAAACATCGGCACAAATAAAGAAGTTTTACTTATTTTATATCATTACAGACCGCACCCCCTCCCCATCTTTTACTAATAAATCATTGCTATTGAATAAGAAAGCTACATCTATTTTTCTTTAAAACAGATGATATCACAACAATATATAAGTTATAAACTTAATAATAAGCTCTTGATAAACATTATTTATCACTTAAGCAAAATCAACAAAAACTTAAAAATTATAAATTTCAAAAAAATATAATTAATAAATAAACTTACTATGCCAAGTGAGAAGTAATTATAAAAATAATCTGTTCGACCAACGGCCTCGGCTAATCTTCTAACAGAGTGTATTTTCATCTTGTCTTCCGACTTGTAAAAAATGCTACCAGGTGAGCCTAGTCGACTGACGACTTCTTGAGGCATGTCTCCGAGATGAATTTGACAAGTGATTGTCTCTTTTCTACCCTCGAGAGGACGACTAGTACCTGCCAAGAATTTGAAACTATGAGTGAAAATCCTCACATAAAACCTTTGTCATTACTTAAAGACAATCTTAATTGCAATGAAATGAAAATTAGAACAAGTAATTTATATAATTCAGTATTAAGTAATTAATAATTCAGTTCAAGAAAGAGTTATCACAACTGAATTAATTTTGATCGATAAATCAGTGATCGTAAGGACTATTAATACTAGACAGAAAAAAAAAACTTCCTTAAAAAATATATAAATAAAGCTAAATAACTATACTTTCTTAACAGCATTAATCTAAAAACAGGCAGAATCAAACAATCTTCAAGAGAGTATTTTTGTTCTTTGCCTGTTCTGGAAAATTATTTTGGATGTAAACCTACATGCTTATTTATTAAGATTTTGTTTAAATAATGTGCTATAAATTTTAATTAATGTGACTATATGACAATATTTCAAAAAGAAATAGATACACCTAACAAAATGAGGAATAAAAGTACAAGAATATGGGGAAACTCGAAACGTAATACAAAAAAAATATTAAAAAAGTATGGAAATATCCAATTTGTTGAACTAGGTTTTTTTTACTGAACACTCACTGATTTGCATAATTTTAAATAGAATTTTATGTCAACCTTTTTACTTTTTTACTTGACAAATTATTTTAGTTTCTTTCATTTTTTAAATACTTTTCTGATCCAATCCTAAAATGGTCTATTTTAGCTTAGGCCAGTTGATGACCCACATTCGCAAACCAAAATATCTGGTTGTAATAAAAATTTAAACAATTAGGTACAGAGTTTTTATGCGGATGATATCGTACTGATAGCTGACTCTGAAGAGGCTCTTCAGACATCCTTGGATGAATAGAATGAGGAACTGAAGATAAGAGGTTTGCAAATAAACCCTAACAAAAGTAAAATTATGTGTGTTGGAGGAGAAAATGCAGAGCCTACGATTTTCTGTAATGGTAAACCCTTAGAACTTACGAATACTTATATGTATCTAGGGACCATAATAAGTAAAGATGGTAAAATAGACCAGGAGGTTCTGCTGGATACTAAGCTGGACTGCCCTCGACAAGCACGTTGGAAGGTTAACACCAGCAGAAATGAGATTCCTCCAAAGAATAGTTGGTAAGACCAGGAGAGACTGTGTCAGAAATGAAAGGATTCGGGAGGATCTGGGTGTGAAATCAGTGCGCAACACCATGCAAGAGTGGCAACTGAAGTGATATGGACACCTCTGTAGAATGGACGATACCAGAAAAGCCAAGTGGTATTTGGAAACTAGGCCGGAAGGAAGATGGCCTCATGGCAGACCCAAGAGTATGTACTCTGAGTATATTGGAAACCTAGGGGCAGCAAGAGGAAATACCATCCCGGAGATGAGAAGACTAACCAGGAACAGGGATAGATGGTCTGAGACTACGACTCCACACTTGACGGCACACAGGGGTTAGAGAAAGAAGAAGAAGTTTTGGTTTTTATAATCACTCTCTATTCTTATGTCACAAGCAGTGCTGGTTCGAATTCGGTCAAAGTATTTCGACCTTCATTTAGAGGCGAACCAACAAAATATTCTGCCTGGAACAGTTTAGTTACAAGCAGGATAATCCCTCCTCTTCCGGCCCAATCTTTATAATTACTAAGGAGGCTAAACTTCCAATAAAAACGGGCAACCTTGACTGACTATTCTGAAAATACCGATTTCTGAAATTATCAAGATCATATAATGAATACAATTAAAACTTTATTTTGGTTAACCAAATGGTTCAAATTCGGCCAAAGTGGGTTGACTTTTATATAGAGGTGAACGCGTTACATAAATTTCAACCTACACTGATTAAAACAATTTTTCGGTACTTATCCTACAGTATCTTACTAGTAGGATACTTCCTCCTCTCCCTACTCAATTAGATATTGCTAAGGAGGTTATTAAACGCTAAATAAAAACAGTCACTCTTCACTAATTATTCTGAAAATACCGATTACTGGAAATCATCAAGTTAGAACAAAGAATTAATTTTAAAAATAGTAATACTTTTCTAAAATTAAGTTTCAATACAACTTGTATTGTTTAAAATACAGCTGTAATACAATTTGGTTTCTATTTCGTTGGATCATGGATGGATGTAACGCCCATGTGTATATTATTTTACTAAATTACTATATTAAATACTATATACTATAAGGTGCGTATGCAATGTCGGATTTTTTTTACATGCAAATATTTCTCTTCCTGTTTTTGTTATGCTTTTGTTTTTTGCATAAACTCATTTACAGTCGTACTGTTCATTGCTGGAGTTACATTTCAACAAAGGTGATTTTCTCATAAGTTTTCCTTTTCATTATTTGTTTTGAATTTTGTACCGATATGAATTCAACCGATATTTGTGTAACTTTTTTTGTATGAGTATAAACTTGGTAATAATGCTGCAAAAGCTGCACACAATATAAACTAGGCGTTTGTGGAAAACATGGTTAAAGATCAAAAAGTGCAGCGTTGGTTTGGAAAAGTTCAGTTTGGAAGATTTTTCACTACAAGACGAACCATGAGGAAGACTCAAAATGACCGTGACGGCCACATACATCGCACAGAACAATTCCATGAATTGAAATATGAAGTTTTGCAGCACCTAGCCTATTCACCGGATCTCGCCAATCGACTTTCATTTTTTTAAACATTGGATCTGTTTTTACAGGCAGGCTAAACAATCTAAAAATGACAGCCTGAAAAATTTGATATCTGAATTTATTGATTCTAAAGATCAGAATTATTTTAAGACAGGCATCTATGCTTTAAAGTCCCACTGGGAAAAGTGTATTGAAGTGAATGGAACATATTTTGATTAAATAAACAGCTTGTGAAAAAAGATATGCAGTTTTATATATTCACTAAAAATCTGACATTTCATATGCACCAATCTAATATATTACATGAGGATACTATGTAACAATCCCACATGAATGTTGACATAAATATTTATATCTACTTATACAAATGATAATTGTACAAATGTTTGTATTTTTCAATGATAATGACGTAAACCATTCAACATAAATTATTTAGATAATTTCAATTTGAAGAAAATATTAAGGTTAATAGATAATAACTAAAAAAGTTGCAATTTTCTTGCAAAAGTTCCTATTGTTACAAAATAGGATTTAACTGAAAGAAGGTTAGTATAAAGAAGAACATAACATAGCATAATAAATATAAAAACATTATTGGTTAGACAATCATAAGCTACTACACTTCTTAGTAATAATAATAGTTTAATTACTGAAAAGGAAGATATTACTACTAAATATACTCAGAGATAAAGAGAAGGCAAAAAAAAAGTGACTATTTTGTAATTAACAATTTAATTTAATTCTCGGGGTAGCCATAATGGAAGCCAAATCTCGGACAAAATAAATATTTATTGGATGAGAAAAAGAATAAATATATAAAAAATGTTATCAGAATCATTTCAAAAATTAAAAGTTTTTCTGATGGAATATATGAAAATATTTTAATAAGAATTAATTTAAAACTGTCATTGGTCAATGTAATAATGAATGAAATAAATGAAAGAGAAGAATAAAAATTAATTATCAGTAAATAACTTCACTTCATGGAGTAAGATTGCACTACCATTTTTTGTTTATATATATTATGTACTGACAGTAGTGAACAGCCTATTAGTAACCCATGAGAAAATTTATTTTCTTTACGAAAAAAAGAAAACAATCCAGCAATTATTGTCTTAAAAACAATAAGGCCTTTGTTTGACTAAAAAAAAAACTATATTATGTTTTTGAATAAAAATATCATTAAATAAAAAAACAAAATAAATTGTTAATTTTATAGTAATAATTACATTTTAAAATTTAAACAAAGAGTCAAAATTAACAAAGAGTGTTCTTGCTTTAAAGTAAGATGTATTAGAATGTGACAAAAATGACTCGTTGCCAACTATATAGGAGAAAAAGGGTGATATCAGTCCACTCAATGGGGCAAAATTGTGCCAAGAATAAAAAAAATATTCCCACTTATCCTTATCACTTAAAATTTTATTCTTTTCTGAAATAAATAAATGAAATAACTTAGATGGGTACCAATCTTTTGGTAATGAATTCATCTGAACATTTTGGTAAATAAAGAAATGTTGTTTAAAAAAAAACTAAAAACTATGGGCAATCTCACCTCATTTCACAGCATCTTTCAAGAAATACTATGGAGACATTTGAGATATTAGTTGACTGAATACCAGAAAAAATAGCACATTATAACCATTTTTATTATAATTTTTTTGCTTTTAAGGATAGAATTACACTGATTTTAGTACTTATGAACTAATAAGCCAGCCAAAGATTTCAAAAATTAAGATCAACTAACAGTTGGTCCATAACATTGACTGAAATGGCTTAAAATTCAGACCTTCCTTATTAAAAAATAAATAAACCTAAGTTATCATACTTCCTTATCAGTATTAATAAATATCTAACAAATATACCTCGGCATAACACAAATCTACTGGTATCGGCAGGCTTTTCAGACAGTATAGATTAATTTGTTTCAAAAGCTTACATTCGTCCATGCATGTTCCCCTCATCAATCCACATAACAATAACATGCTCACCACCTGTGTAGAGGTGTAGCCTGAGCCCAAGGTCTTCCAGAAGGAGAAGACCACTGAGGTATACTTCTCCAAGGCAGAAGTTGAGAGGAAGGGGTGGCGTTTCTACATTGGATTCGCAACTACCAGGGTGTATGGAGACCAGAACGGCAACGGGCGAACCAAGGGGTCTGTGTCCAGTTGGGCTCTATCCGACAAAATGAACATTGTATTGAAATAAATTCTCATTTTATTTATTTATATATACAGTAATTGGTTTTATGGAATAAGCCTATCTCCAATTACATAACAATTTTAATATACTTTAACAATTTTAATTTGTTAATATATTTTTTATCATTACAAGCATAACATTTTATTTTTTTATGATAAAATCTAAATTACTGAAAATAATTGACTTATAATAAAAATGTGAACTGACACTCAGCAACAATATAAAATCCTAAAAAGAACACTAAAACTAGAGTCAAAAACTAAAATTATCGACAATAAAAAAAGCAAAATAAATATTGAAATACTAAATTAACAAATTAAATAAATATAACTCCTCATTATTAGTAGCAACAGAAAACATATTAATATATACTATGAATTAGATAAATTGATAATCAACTACAGAAGGAAAAACAAAAAATACTTTCCCAGGTAAAAAAAAAGGCTAAAAAAAAAAAAGCCGTATTAAAATATATGTAAAATATACAATTAAAAAGCATAAGATTTTAGAAAAATAATATCTAACATAACATACAAAGCAGTAGAAAGTAATGGAGAGTGACAAAAATGGCTTAAATAAATGTTTTCATGTTTCTATGGTTGTTATGACAATAGCCATAATTTTTTCATTATTGTCATAATGACCAATGAAAAATGTAAAACAGGAAAAGTTATTTTTTTACTAAACTTACAAATGGAAATATAATAAGGACATGTATTGCTATCATTTTTAAATTTATAAATAATTATTCATAAAAATGAATGGCCACATATTATTTTGCACAATGTCAATTGGCGGAGTACTAATAAATAATCTTTAACTGTTGCTGATAAACAGAAAATTGTAAGTACCTGATATTTTGAAGCAGGAAAATAGAAGGACACTCCTCGGAAATATACAACGTACATCTCTGAATTGGGATTGTATAAACCTGGAAGAGTTGCTCCAAAGGAATGTTCTATTTGTTCCATCGTAGGATAAACTTCTTCAGAATTGAAAACAATCCCGCTGGAAAAATTTATCAAAATTGAAAAATTAGTTTTTAAAACTATATACAATATAAGAAGTAGCTATATAAATATAATATAAATAAAAATCCTACAAGTTGTGGTGCCACGGTGACGGCTAACATTTACTGTAGTACTATCAGGTTTCACTAATACTGTCACTATGAAACCTCCACTGTGCAACATATATTTCCAGCATATATTAAAACTGAACATCAAAATTCAAAAGTAAAATCATCTTGGTACTTGGCTTCTAAGTGGCAGAGAAAATTTGTTTAAGTTATTAAAGAAAATTTAATCGGGCTTATATCCCAACCTATAGGTGAGGACTAATCGATGTTCTGATTTATGAGTCACCAGTCCTCACCTAAATATCAAGGCCCCGATGATGACCTCCAATGGAGTCATCGAAAAGTCAGCTATAAATAAATATTTTTTTAGTTACATTTAAAGTTTTGAAATATAGTGCCATATTTTCTAATCTTTCTTTTTTATTTTTTTTTTTTAATTATGGTCAATTTGCATTCCTTTGTAACTATTTTTAAAATAGGCTCCTGAAAATGGACATGCTATTCTGTACGTCAGTAATGTTACTTTATTGAAGTAAAAAGTAATAAAATACAGATTTAGAAGTAAAAAGGATAATTCATCCTCTCCCCCCCCAAAAAAAACAGAAAATTAAAATTATTAATTTTAGAGCAAACAATTGTTAGTTTTTTGACAATTTTTTTCTACTGGCACTGTAGACCATGGATATCTTTGGCAGCACGTTGATACATTTTTTTAAACCATACATGTTCTATACTTGGAGAATGAGTTTTAATAATAAAAATAATAATTTTATTTTATAGATTTTTTTAAAAATCATTAATAGTATAACAAAATTCCATCATTACATAAATACTCATATAAAAAAAAAAAACCTGTAAAAATAGTCTTTAAACACACCATAAACAATATAATAAGGCTCTCTTACCTATATTTCAACTTGACGAGTTTTAAGTTGTAGATTTCTATTATCTGAAAAAGTTTTTTAATACAAGGGGAATTAAAAAACAAAATTTTAAAATCATTTATGAAATATTTAAATTCAAGGTACGCGAAAAAACAAAAAAAAAAAAAAAAAAAAAATAGTCAAGTATATCTATCTGATAAACATTGTAAAATCAGGAAGAATAACGGACAAGCAACAATTGATTAAATAGCACAAAGAATATCACAATGAAAATATTGAAATATAATATTTTGACACTTTAAAATCATATTGTTGCTTTGGAAGAATAATGAAACAACTGTAAAATATCGTGACATTGACTTCATGGTATTGGCAGGCTCAAAATGGTTTTACTTGATAACACACTTATAAAGTCAATTTCACAAAATTTCCAATTACGTCATTATTCTTTCAGAGCAACGATATTATGTTAAATCCAAATCAGCAGTATGTCATAAAGAATTAGATAATATATTTATATGTAAGTATGAAAGTGTAATTAGAAATATATTCATGTTTTAAGAGATCAAAAATAGTAAAGTGGAATTATTCCCTTATCTAGCAACAAAAAATAAAATTAAAATTCACTAAGAATAATAAATAAACAAACATATAAATACACTTGTGTTTTAGTTAAAAACAAAATGAAAATTACTAATAACTGCAAAAAAAAAAAAAAATACCATTTTGGTAGTATTGGTTTTCCAGACACACTTCGTGGGTTTTCTCTAAAAAGGGTGAATCCAACAATTTTGAGAAGAGCCTATTTTGAACATTACTTGCTTGGAAAATTTTCTTTGAATGAAAAACCTAAAGTATGATTACATTTTTGAGAACCATGAACATATCCTAATTGTGCTTCGCATAATGCAACTAATTGCATAATGTAACTTGATTTTTTTTTTTCTTTTTAACTGAAGATATAATGTAATTTGATTTATTTTTCAAAAATACATTACAACAGTTTTTAAAAGATTTATAGATGTAGGATCCAACGGTAAATCCAAAACAGGAGGAAAACGAGCTTAAATGGCTCAAAATCGATGTTTTATTTATTACATGCGTAATGTATAAATACAGTGTAATCTAAGTAATCCAAACTAATTGCTACAGGGGGAAGGGGATGTTTGGATTAATGAAACGTTTGGATTACAGAAAGAATTACAATAAATGGTGTAAACAAATTCAACGATATGAATGTACATAACTATTTTTATTTATTTATTTTTTTTTTTTACATATTTAATAGAAATTTGACAGTTGGAAGTTTAAAAAAAATGTTTTATTTTACATCCCCAGAAATGCTAAGTAATGATTTAATTTTTTAAACTTAATTTATAAGCGAAAAAAGTAAAAATAATAAAAAAGATACTTTTTGTATGGATTTATTTAAAACGTGATAAAAAAAAAAAATAATTTATCAACAAAATTTGTATCATACATATTTCTACTATTAATTAAATTAGGTTTATAGAATCAAATGATTTATACAAAAGATATTATGTACTTCTGATTTCAGCAAAATGTATTTTGAACACTTCCATAGGAATTAGTTAACCCGATATCAAAACTGTAAAAATTTCCACGGTGATTACAATAACTTGCCTATAGATTGGGGAGTTAAAAATGCGCATTACACATGTGCACTTTTATTAAAAAAGTTATTGCTTGCTGAGTTTTCGCAAAAAAAGTAACTTTCTTTTTTGAGACCAGTTCGGAATACCAAGATTACTCTGTAATATGTTTCTAAATGTAAAATTTGGGAAATTTCTCTCTCTCTCTTGGACATAAGGGAAATTGTAAGATATGCTGTTTTTCTCCAATAGTTTTTAATTAGTGTCATGATTCTTCCTGTACCAAATATGTTGAATTCATCCTTCATATAGAACATTCCCTATACATTTATATAAATATACATTAATGTATTTGTTCCGATGCATTCTTGTTTATATTCCAGTTATGGTTAAATTCTTTTTCTTATTGCTTTATTAAAACTTGTGAAAAAAACATTTTATAATAAATCATAATTTATACCATCACATCCTAACCCAAAGGTACAGCAGAAAATAAATATTTCCAAATAAAGAATCAAAATAATAATTAGTATTAAAAATTGATATTACCTTCAGCCTTTGCGAAATCGGGTCAAACCTAAGTCTGATTCCATCCTGACTTAGGTTTATTTCCAAATCTTTGCTTAGAGGATTCTGAAACAGCATTAACAATATATTGAAAAACCATAATTTAATAAATAAAATACATAATTTTATACTTTATTTCACACACAAATATCGTCCTTGATAATTAAAAAAAAACATTTATATTATTTCTGGTGGAAAAATCCTTTTTTTTTTATTTAGATGAAAGGTCCTTTTGAGAATGAGCACTTTCTACTGAACTGTAAGGTTCTTGAGGTTCCAAGACCGTTATGGGACATTGAAAAGCAACTGAATATCACGGGACAATCAAACAGCTACAGAAAATTTATAAAAAAATAAAATTTGTGTTCAATCTACAATTGATATTGTTTGGTTCATTTCACAGATGATTTATGAATGATTCAGTTAATTATTAAATAACACTCTTGGAGCTCTGCTTTGCCTTCCACATGGAGGTGGCAAGGCTAGGCTCGGAGTTACCCCAGCAGATTGTAAATATTGTACATAGGTGCTAATGTCTATTTATTTTATTGTTACTTAAATTCAATTTTCTTTGTCTTATGCATATATTATTTTTATTATTCGATCCGTATTATTTTATTCTATTTTTGATAGCTTCATATTTTCATTTATACAAATCTTGGTAGTATTTTCTTTTAATTATATATTTCATTACTATTATTATTATTTTAAAGTTATTTTTTTTTTAATTAGAGAGTATTATTGCTATCATTTACATTTTTTTTTCTTTTGCTCTTCAATTTCTGTATTTTTCATATGAATGATTATTTAAACACTAATATCTAATGTCCATAATTTGTAGTAGACTCTATTAATTCTCTTCAATACAATAAAATATCAGTTTAAAAAATTAAATAAGAATTTCATTAAAAAATATGCCTCATTATTTATTATAGTCATTAAAAAGAAATAAAATAAAAAAATGTCTAGACTTTTTCATTCATTACCTCATTTTAACATTTTTTTTTTTCATAATTTTTACAAACCATAATTAAAAATCATGCCATTTTTCAATTTCAGGTGCTTTTTAAATATTCCTCGATTAAACTATCTTAAAGATTCCTCTTTCTGTTTTAAGGACGTATTTCAAAAGTGATATAGGACCGCCGCTCCCTGGGGGTCTTAATGGGGCGGGTCCGGTCGGGAAGGATGGCCTTTTTTTTTATTTTATGATCTCATCTTGTGAGATTGTGACATGTTGTATATCGAACAATCTACTCGCTATAATTTTCTGTTTGAGAATTCAGATAAGTAAGGATACCACTGAGGGTTTCACGCCCTTTATATGCCGTAGGCATATCAAATTCTTTGATGGGCTGAAAGCCTGTGGCAACCCTCTATTCCGTGAGATCGGCCCTCCACCAAGACCTGGGAGGTGGCAAAGCATTGTCCCCCTGGTCGACGTCCTCGCCTTGGAAGGGACTTCTGGCTCTGCAGCCTGAAGTCATCACTTCAACACCACCAACAGGAATATCCCCTCTCTATTCCTAGTGAGCATCCAGGCAAACATGCCATCATTGTTGACCGCCTTCAGCGGACCCGGCAACCATTCTTATAATGCCATCCCGGCAAAACAAGATAATGAAATAGCCGGTATATGTATATATTTGTAAATGCCTTTTCTTTGTTCCAGGAGGTAAGAAAAAAAAAAGTTTCACACCGTATTTTAATTTCAGGCGCTTTTTAAATATTGCTCGATTAAACATCTTAATTTAAGATAGTTAATTAAATACGCGGTGAAGGTACTGTACTACTAAGTAGGAATGAATTTTTACAGCTCGAAATTATGCCTGTTTAGATTTTACGACTTTTGAGATTTTAGGAAATGAAATATATATATGCAATTTTCGTTTTTTCGTTCACATACACTCAAACCATTTTCCGAGACTACGTTATTTGAACTCATGGTACCTTTAAACACGCATTTCCATCGAAAACTCAAATTCGAAATTTTTCAAAATCGCAATACCCCTCTTCTCTAACAAATATATATTTCATATATAGGTAAGAAAAAGTGAACATTCATTTCGGTTGATAATTATAATGAAGAGAAATTATGTGTTGAAAACAAGGCGCATCTGCTATCTGTCAAGGCCACCGATATTTTGGTCAAGACAAAACAGCAGCTGTTTTAACATCTGCAACATAATTTGCATATCGATAAAAACAAATCGATTTTGAAACTCGATAAGTTTCATAATATTCGCGTCGGTTACAATTACAGATATAGTGAATTATGTCATTGATCATTCGATATTACAAATAATTGAGGCACCGATAAAAAAGTTACAGAGTCTATGATTTTTTTACATCTCTATCACATGCACAAGAAACAAAATAAAATATTTTGTAACGCACATTTCTTTGTACATTTTAAAAGCGATAAAAAAATTAATGAATAACAGCAAAAAAAAATAAATAAAAAAACTTTTCTTCATTTTAGATTTGTCTGTGTTGAGAAGGCATGGACGGATACACTGGAATTAAAGGAGATGTGTTCGTTTTTCTAGCATGCATACGGAGAGATAAGAAAAAAACTTAATTAAAAAACAACAAATATCTTTTATCTCTGTCTTCCCTTTCTTTCATTTTTTTGTTTGTTTTCTCTTTCAACCCAATGTGACTTTCCTGTTTTTTCTTTATTATTCCCCTCTTTAACATAAATAAAACATACCTAGAATATAAAATACAACTAATATTAATTTTTAATAAATATAATGGGCAAAATCCTAGAAAAATTCTTATTAAAACGCCTCTATCCAATCCGTGACTCATATCATGTTATTCCTGACCATCAGTTTGTATTTAGAACATCCCATTCCACCATACAACAGAGTCATCGAGTGGTTGATGTCATATCTTCCGCATTGGATCGTGGAATGTACTGCACGGGAATCTTCCTCGATGTTGAACAAGCTTTAGAATTGAGCTCTGGGGCTCTACCAAACCATCAAATTCCTCCCACATCCAATCCTTATAATCCAAAATCCTACGTAAAATCCTTGCTGCTGCTTATTATATTACAAATAAACTCATCCACAAAGACCTAAACATCCTATTCGTTGCATATTTGGCCCAAAACAGATATGCGTCGTTTCATTCCAAACTCCTTACCCATCCTAATGCATTAATTCTTAATCTCTCATCGTTAACAATCCCTGATAATCCTCCGAGACGTCTGAAAAGAAGATGGCCAAGGGACCTTCTAATTTAAATTAATGCTTGAAGTACCACCAATGGGTGGTTTCTTACCAAGATTTTCAAGTTTAAATGAAACATTTCACATTTTTACTTATTGTATTTATTATTTTTTACAGTTGTACATTACATTAAATAAATAAATAAAATATAAACTCGTAATAATTTAAGTAGTGATATAGAATAATAAAAGTAGTGATAGATAAATATACATAAAAAATAAATAAATAACAAATAGATATAATAACTCATAATTTCTTCCAGTGTTGCACCAACTCATTAAACCCTCAAATCACAGAAATAGGAAATTACAAGAAAACTACAACCACTAGATATAAATACAAAAGAACTAAACATGAAGGAAGAAGATAGTTGACCGTATGAAGTATATTGTAGGAAGATAGTCCGGGTGGCGGTCAATAAAGCTATTAAAACAGTAAAAGAAAACTATTTATAGCTAGCCAACGTTTCGCCCCACTTTACAGGGTTTCGTCTGGGCTGACAAGAATGATGTTCTGTTGCCAACTGAGATAGCAGTACTACTAGCAGTGCCACTAACTGAGATAGCAGTACTACTAGCAGTGCCACTAACTGAGATAG
>NW_027107078.1:127835-128156 GCF_000696795.3 Halyomorpha halys | reverse complement strand
CACTAACTGAGATAGCAGTACTACTAGCAGTGCCACTAACTGAGATAGAAGTAATACCAACTACTCAGTTGATAGCAGAACTTCAGCCCTGACGAGGCCCCGCAAAGTGGGACGAAACGTTGGTTAACAATAAGTAGTTTTTTTTTACTATTTGGGTACCTGTATTGACCGCCACCCGGACTATCATCCTACAATCAACTTCATACGGTCAACTATCTTATTCCTACATGTTTAGTTCTTTTGTATTTATATCTAGTGGTTGTAGTTTTCTTGTAATTTCCTATTTCTGTGATTTGAGGGTTTAATGAGTTGGTGCAACAC
>NW_027107078.1:94023-125485 GCF_000696795.3 Halyomorpha halys | reverse complement strand
TATGTATGAGATCATTTATCAATATTACCTATTGCCCACAACTGTGTGGCAGATTGTAATATCTATCAATAAATAAATCTATCAATCTTAAAAAAAAAAAAAAAGTATCAGTAAAACTCCTAAAAATAAGGGAGTATCCCAAAACGATATAGTAAATATTGTACATTTTATATTCATGGCAATAAAATTATGTTAAAAAAAAAAATCCTGTAATTTTATTCATTAGACGTGTTTTCAAGACTGAAGCTGAGTATGCATAGACCAACATCACAATAGCTGTGGATTGCCCTGTATTACATTACAAAAAAAATTATACTTCTTAAATAGAAAAATATTTTATAATTTAAAATACATTTGAACTCATTTCATACAATCGAAAATGATTTTCATAATTCGTAATTTAAAAAACAAAACAATATGTTGATATATTATCTTGAAACCTATGAAGAGCTAAGGAAGAAATCAATAATATTTACAATATTATATCGTACTTTAATCAACAACTGTCCCATTTGTAATTCATGCTAAAAAATAAATAAATAATCTGTTTAAAGATCACAAAAATAAACAGGAAAAAGTCCAGACTGTATAACGTTGGGTAATCCACTATCGCATGATTTATTTTATTTTCAAGATAACGAGATAATGCAACATTATTTCAAGAAAATGAAATCATTTTTTTTTTCTATAACCCCTATTTCAGAAACTTTTGTTATTAACTTAAATATGTATCTCGATTTCCACAGTAGGGGTATTCATGATCTTTAGTTTAACATGTTAAATGGAAAAACTCATGTTCAATGGAGAAATATTTCCTTCTTTTACCATGTTAAAACGATATACCATATAACATTGTTGAGAGTCTGTTACTATAACATGGTTGAGAGTCTGTTACTATATATGTTGCAGAATTACTTTATAATTGTTCTAAACTGACCTAATCCCAGAATAATAAATTATTTTTCATTTTATTTCATTTACTTATAGACAGTTGTATGTGGCTCGATCAAAGACGAAAAAAAAATCAGTGCAATTTAGAGGGAAAAGTGGTTTCCAAAATTCTTTTTGAAGGGCACTGAATTCGAGTACAAATTAAAATCCTGGGATAAAGACGTGAAATTCATTTTTTTCCTTGCTTACACCATATTAACAAAACAAAAAAATACAATCTTAACCACAAAATACAGGTAAATTACAGTTATAAAATTTGAGCATTGAGTATTAAAATTAAATTAACAGTAGTATAACTTGTAAAATGGGGTTGGCCTGCCTTCAGAAGGGGGGGGGGTGCCCCTTAATCATTTTTTTCACAAGAATCAATAAATTAATTTTTTTTAAAAACTGTGAATAATATAATAAGAAAATATCATATCATAATATTTAGATATGGTGTCAAATAACTTTCAGTCAAAAAATATTGGCTTACCAATTCAATCGTTGTCTTAAGAATAATAAGCGGCTCTATAGAATAGATATAGCCAGAGACGGGCAAGAATTAGCTATTAGTTTCAAATATACCCCAACTCTGGATATAGGTAGAATTAGTTAATTTACATTTAACATTCCACCTAAGGTCGGTGGCTAATATAATACAGCTACGGTAATGAAAATTGTAGATGCACAGTAATGAGAATTTACACTTCAAGAACTTGCCAACTCTAGCTAGATAGGCATATATTCAAAAACAATAGCGCACTTTAAAAGGCCTAAAAAAAAAAAATTCAAAATCACAGTTTCATATGAAAGATTTTTTCCTTCTTTTTTAGAAGTATCATCATTAGAGTTCTACCAATGGGTAGTTTTTCTACATGCTTGTACCATACCAATATGATTTTCTCAAATTTACTTGATGTATTTTATGTACAGTTATAAATATCAATATTTTTTTTGTTTTTAATAATTTATTTATAGTTATTTACAACTGTATACAAATATATACAACAAGTAAATTTGCTGTAGGTGACATAGTGACATGATACTAACATGTGGAGAATCTACCCACTGATAGAACTCAAATAACATAACTAGAGGAGAAGATCTCGAGGCCATCTTCTTTTCAGACGCCTAGGAGGATTATTAGGTAATGAAGGAGAAGCAAGGTTAGAAACAAGTGGATTTGGGTGGTTGAGAAGTTTATCATGGAAGGAATGGTATCTGGTTCTGGCCAAATCGGCAACATATGGAACATTAAGGTCCTTATGGATGACTTGATTTGTGACAAAGTAAGGAGCATGAAGGATTTTGGACTATAAGGATTGGATTCGGGAGGAATTTGATGGTTTAGTGGAGCCCCAAAGCTCAACTCCGTATGTCCAGATAGGCCTTATAATAGTCATGTAGATCAATCTTTTGTAATGGATTGGCAATTTAGACCATTTGTCTAGTAAATATTGTAATTGTCGGAATCGACGAGCAGTTTCTTGTCTTTTAAGTATTGTATGAGGATTCCATGTCAGTCGTTTGTCCCGATGTAGTCCTAAGTTACGGGTCTGATCGACATGAATACGAAGGGTATTATTAAAGGATATGGGTTTACGACGAAGGATAAATGTGATTTGGTGAATATCAATAAATAAATTAAAGAACAAAAACACTTCTTTTTATTTGTTGATATTTAGAACTGTATTTAAATAAAAATAACTCTGGTAAACTTGATGCAAGACTATAATTGTATGAAACTGGCTTGTAGAGAAACTACCCATTGGTAGCAATCTAATAACATTTCTACATTAGAAGGTCTCGAGCCATCTTCTTTTCAGACTCAGTGGAAGAGGAAGCAAGGTTAGAAACTAGTGGGTTAGGGTGGTTAGGGGGTTTATAATGAAAGGATTGATATCGGGTTCGGGCTAGATTTGTTACATATGGGACATAAGGTCTTTATAGATGATTTTATTTGTGACAAAGTTGGAGGATTGAGGACTTTACAAAGGATTTTGGACTGTAAGGATTAGATTCGAGGGAAATTCAATGGTTTAATACAGTCCCAAAACTCAATTCCGCATATCCAAATATATCTTATTACAACATTAACAGTGATCGTTAGTAAGCCGCAAAAAAAAAAAATAATTTGGCCGTAATTAAGCAAGAAGTGTATAAGTTTCAATCGAAACTGATATTGTAACACACCATTTTAATAATCATAGAGGGGTTTGAGACAACAAAATTTTTTGATATATGGAAATGAATTTTTTTTTTTAAATAAATATAAACAGATATGAGAAGAGTATAATAAAATGGAATGGAAATAATAAAGATAGGGCATAAGAAAGGGGAGATAAGGAAATTGACCTCCAGCATCTAACGTCTGCCTCAGATTCCCCCTTTGCATATTAATATGAATTTTGCATACAAAATTTTGTCTGAACAACTAGAAATCAATTTATTTTCGAAAATATCATGAAAACTACTACTCCTAAGAACATAAGTGTCATAAACTACTTTATAGTATGTTAAATTAGCTTTAGCTTGAATGCTGGCGGATATCTCTACGTCTAATGGTTCCTGAGATATACGTTTTAATAAATCAAAACTTTATCAGAACAAATAGATATTATTATTTAAGGAATTCATTTTGCCAAATATCATAAAAACTACTACTCCTACGAAGATAAACGTCCTAAAATACTAGGTTTAATTTGAGTTCTAATAGACGTTTAATAATTCCTGAGATAAAGTATCCCCAAAATTTATTTCAAAAACTACTGATTATACTGGGCATTTTTTATGCAATGTTGCTTCTAAAAAAATTGTATCTCGGGATCTATTGAGGGTTAGAGCTGCATGTACGTACAACACTAGAAAATCTAAGAGGACATTATTTAAAGAAGAGTAAATTTGCTGAAATATTAGCCATAACAGAGCTATTTACGTCCAATAATTCTGGACATCTGTACGTCACATAGTTCCTGAGATATAGATTTCTTAAAATAAATTAACTAACTACTAATCTTTCAGTAGATTGTTTAAGCTCTAAATCTTTAAAATTATCAACAACAGAAAACTAGATTAAGAGTAAATCAGATAAAATATGAGTCCTAAAAGAGCTATTTACGTCCAATAGTTCTTGAGATATAGCTTTTTAAAAAGCAAAATTTCCTGAAAGATTAGTAGTTAGTTAATTTATTTTGAGAAATCTATGTCTCAGGAACTGTGTGACGTACAGAGGTCTATTAGCACTCAAATTAAAGCTAGTTTAATGGATTATAAAGAAACTTAGGACCTTTACCTTTGTAGGAATAGTTTTCATGATATTTGCTAAAATAAATTGATCTACAGTTGTTCGGACAATAAATTTACTACAAAATAGTTCATAACGCTTATCTTTGTAGGAGTAGTAGTTTTTATGATATTTGACAAAATAAACTCACAAAATGTTAATTTCTAGTTGTTCGTATAAAATGTTGGATTTTTGAAAAAAATATATTTCTAGATTTATAAGACGAACATATGTCTGCCAATACTCAAAATAAAGGAGATTTAACTTACTATAAAGTAGTTTATGACACTTATCTTCGTAGGGGTAGTAGTTTTTATGATATTTACATATGAATATAAATTTGGCAAATGAAAATTTACCCGAACAACTGTAAATCAATTTATTTTAGCTAACTTCATGTAAACTATTACTCCTACGAAGATAAACATCATTAACTACTTTATAGCTCATTAAACTAGCTTTAATTTGAGTGCTAATAGATATCTGTACGTCAAATTGTTTTTGAGATATAAATTTTTCAAAATAAATTCACCAAGTACTGATCTTTTAGTCCGTCCCATACAACATTTTTATGAAATGTTGCTTTTTAAAAAGCTATATCTCGAAAACTATTTAACGTAAATAGTTCTACTATTAGGGCTCATATTCTAGCAAATTTACTCTTCTTTAAATGACGTTCTCTTAAGTTTTCTTGTGTTTTTTTTTTAACGTATTGAAACCGCCGCCATTTTTTATTTCCCCCTAACTATACTTGGCAGACTAATCAATTTTGACTAGAAAATATACATATTTTTCATTAAAGTAATAAAAAATTGCAGTAAAATAACTGGGTTTTTTTCCATTGGGCTCTTGTATTATAGAAGCAATACAACAACAGTATTTAAACGATAATAAATGCTGTCATGATAGCAACTATTTATTTACAGTTTACACGATGGAGAAGTGGTATTATCACTTATAACAATTACTCAAAACAGCTACCTTGATTTTTTTTTTTTTTGCGCCTTCATCGTTATCAATACTGTATCGCATTACTCGTTGAGACTTTTTGATCGACTGAACTTATTTAGTCGATCTTCATTTTAGAATTTAGGCCAGATAGAACAATACAAGGATATTTGCATAATGCAATGCCACCTGTATAAAGACAACCCTTAAAAGGCCGAGAATGCAGATGCAAGATTTAAAATACACAACCATACGACCTTTGATAAGGCAGGCCTTGATAACCAATTTATTCCACTGCCAAGGTGAATCTGAGCAAGCAATGCCTAGTCAGAATCTAATTAACATGCCTTATGAATACATTAACATCGCAAATGAAAATGACATAACATATTTAATAAGTTTCGTTTTCTGAGATACCATAGGTTAGGGATCTTTTTCTTCTTTATGGCTCCCTTCCTGGTCATTTCTGACATAGCTATCCAAAGGTGACCAACCTATTCTAACTCTGGTGGGGGGTCAAGTTTTTCATTTAGTGGGACCGCCGCCAAATGAAAAAATCAACATTCAGCACGCAGACTCAGATTGCAAAGACCTGCACTTAACTACCTGAGCTATGGACAGCCCTACAGTGTAGGGATCAAACAAGTACATTCCGACAAGATAATCGACATCTTACTAAAATTAAATTTTTGATCTGCCGCAAATGTGGCCGAGAGTCAGACACCCCAGCTCATGTATTGGGAAAATGTACTAACATGTTCCTTGTCACTCGCGGATCGGGCTTTTTCCTTTGAGGTAAAAGACTATTACGTACGTTCCAAAAAAAAAAAATGTTAAATGGAGCAATATTTCCTTCTTTAAACATGTTAAAATGATATAATATTTAAGATGGCTGAGAGTCTGTTATTAGGTCTGCTAGATGGAGAGTGACGTCACGCACAGACCAGCTGAGCTCCACACCATTTTGTCCGCTGTCGTTTTGATAGAGTAGTAGCTCGTAGTTCGGGTTTAGTTTATATGGTTTTTGTTTTGCAAGTTTTACACTCTAATAAACTAATTTAAAAAAATAATAATAAAGTAATGGGGAAAAAAAACAAAGAAAGGGAACGAGGAATAAGTGAGGCGAAGGAATGAAGATGTTATGAAGCTGTTGGAAATTTTATTATCTCGTTAACATTATTTGGCAACAAAACAAGTTGCCCGGATCCGCTAAGAGCTCCTCTCCATTTAACATATAACATGGACTTTAAACTAGGCTGCTCACAATCCTATACTTATAACATTTTGTATGTTTAAACGTTTTACAATTAACACATTATATAATGTATAATTATACAATCAACACTCTTAATTATACGACTGGCCAAAAAAAGTTTTTTTTTTTTTACTCTTCTGCTTTTAAAAACAAAGGTTTTGTTCATTTACTTAAATCCAATTGCTCAACCTTAAAATTCAAATTTACATTGCACATATGAAAAAAAAAAAAAAAAAAAAAAAAGAAAAGCTATCATAATATAAATAAAAGTATAAAGTTCCAACGTATTTTCTCTTATATTTATATCACTGAAATTGCTCGCGTTTAAAATGTCAATAATAGAAGAGATTGATATAGAATTCATAACAGGATGTCCTGAAGTAACCTGGGCTTCAGTCTTCGGGTTGAGGTTGGATTTCCCAAGTTATAAGTCACCGCTCCTTTTACTGTCGGTAACTAAGAGAGGAATTTTATAAACCATTTCTTGGTGGTCTTATATTGTACCTATTTGCAATTTACAATGCAATTGGCTGTTTCTTACAAACCAAGGAGCATCCACAGTAATTCTTAGGACCTTATTTTGAAAATATTGTAATTTTTTCTTTTTCATAAAGGATGTCGCTCCTCAAACTTCACCGCCATACATCAGACTGAATATTATTTGATAAATGAGAATCTTTATTTTTGGTTTTAATTAAGATTTTCTATATAGTAGGTGATAAAATAAGTTCGTAACGTTTTTTACAGACGATTTCTATAAAAACCTTTTGATTCCTGTCAATATTTTTAATCAGTTACATTTGACCCATTCTGATCTATTACAAGTTGCCATCTTTCACGTAATTTTTTAATTCTGTCCTCCCAGAACTCAGATTTTCGCGCAATGAATTCCTCTAAGTGCGTTTTGTAGTCCTCGAGCGAATTAAAGTGTTTCCCGTTAAGAGTTTTGTAGGGCCCGAAATAAGTGAAAATCTGTTGGGGCAAAGTCTGTTGAATAAGGTAGGTGGGTGATCACATCCCGACAAACTCCAATAATTTCTACAAAGATACGTGAGGACGGGCGTTATCGAGATGAAAAACTATGCCTTCGCGATTAGCCAATGTTGAACGCTTTTGCTCAACCGCTGCCTTTAATTGTTCCAACTGGGCACAGTTATGGGATATCCCGTATCGTGGAGTGAGGGTTGTCTGTGACCAATGCTAGAATTTGGTCATCAACAACAGTTGAAGGACGACCCGAGTGCTTTGCACCTTTCAAGTCAAAATTTCCGGTTCTGAACCGAGCAAACTACTTAGGGACGGAGCTTTCTTCTAAGACATCATCGCCATACACACTGCAAATCATTAAATGACAAAAATGAATTTTTTTTCTATCCCATTTTAAGCAAGCAAAATACCACTTAAGGATAAGGAATCTCGATTGAAACTGATGCATTAAAGCACCTTATAATAATAATAATAATAATAATAATAAAGGCTAAACGAACTCGAAGGTTCGATGCCGATACCACCAAACGCTCCCTGCATACATCCTTCCAGTGATGCCTCTCCAAACCCAATTCCACTGAATCAGTTTTAATGCAATCCTCCCATCTACGTTTCAGTCTACCCTCGGACGTTTACGCGTTGTTTCAGTGTTTATTAGCATTTTAGGGATCCGCAAGTTACTAAGCCCTACAACAAGTTATCTTTTTTTTATCGCTTTGAAACAGCCGCCATTCTTTACTTGGCAGACTCATCAATTTTGACTATTAATTATACATAGTTTTCATTAAAGTAATAAAAAATTGGGGTGAGATAACTGCCTTTTTTCTCCTCTTGGGCTCTTGTACTATTAAGGCGCTGTTCATCCCTTAGTGTAAGAGGCCACGCCCCACATCCATAAAGAACAGTTGGAGGGATAATAGTTTTGTAAATTCTAATTTTTAAGTTTTTCAATAGAAGGCGCGAGCTAAGCAGTTTCGAAATTGAAAAATAACAAGCATTTCCCGCCTTCAACCTAGCTTTTATTTCCTCATCAATTTCGTTTTTTCAAGTTACCGTAGAAGCTAAATACTTAAACCTATTTACCTGTTCAAACGTATTTCCTCCTATATCTAAATCGCCGAAATTGCTCGCGTTTCTACTGCTAACCAAATATTTTGTTTAAGCACGTTAACTAATAATTTTTTTAAATATGTAAATATTATTGACCAACTAAACATGATTTTACAAATACAGGAGAGGATTAAATTGAAAGATTGAAAAACGCTACGAATTTATTTTACAAGAGCAAATAGCATTGCTAATCTTGCGTAGGTTTGAGTTAATTTAATGTTGATATGGTGATTCCGGGTAAGGCGGAGATCAGGGTCAATTCCTAGGTATTAATTTATCTTTAAGAAAAAGGATTATTATTTATGTATTTATAAGTGTTTTGACTTATTTATTCATTAAATTATTTTATTTTATTAGTACTATTATTATTTTTTTCTTTTTAACTTATTTATCCATTCAAGTGTTTCTTGTAACCGGCTTTTTATTATATTTTCCTTTGAATCTATGTGTTAGAATTGTTCTCGTAAAATGTATTTGTTTGTTTGTTTTTTGTTAAGCTAATCTACTGCTGTGACTATTATTAATGGTCTGATCTCACATTGCCACCTAATAATGAATTTGTTTAGCGGGTAACTGGAGAGGATCTGAGAGGGGGAATTCGGGAGAGTGAATTTGTGGATCGGGTGAATTAAAAATTGTGAAATGGTGAAATTGAAGGAACAGAAAAGGGAAAGAGAAAAAAAGGAATGAATTGAAATATTTGTATTTGGTGTATAGACTGAAATTGATTGTAAAAGGAAACTGTAGGGGGAAAAAAAACTGTTTTCTTTCTATTTTATTATACCATGTAATTATATGTAATTTATATATGTACGGATTGATTGGTATGCTGTGTAGCAACCTGATGTATTTGAGCAGCATAGATAAATAAAGTATTTCTCTCTCTATTTAGTTGAATAATAAAAAGTTACGATTAGGTTGAGGGTCATTGCCCAGGTAGCGAAAGTAGATTGCTTTATCTGTGCCCCTTATCGCGCATGTGATAGCGGATCGTGAGGCTTATCCTAACACCGGTGGGAGGTTCACCAGCATGCAACGAAAAATTTTATAACAGCCATTAGCGCTTGATGTCAATTTTAATTTGCTAATTTAATACACAAAAAAGTTGCATTATATATATATATATATATATGTGTATTTTAATATTAAGTTATGAATCGAACGAACAGTTATGAATCGATTTATTCTAATCAGAGTGAAAAGTCAAGATTTAATTCATGGAACCACAAATGGATGATTAGCTAGAACATTGAAAAGTGTAACTCAAAAATGTTTACTCTCTGACGCCAACCAGATCCAACATTACACTAACTCAAACCTACGGAAGGTTAGCAATGCTATATCCTATCCTAAATAGAAGATCCAAACTAAAACCAAAAACAACTGTTCTTATATTTAAAACAATTCTCAGGCCACTGCTGATGCACGGCTGTGAAGTCTGGGGAGCGGCATCCTTCACGAAAAGGAAAAAACTACAATCTTTTCAAAATAAAGTCCAAAGAATCGCAGTTAATGCTCCTTCGTTCATAAGAAATAGCCAATTGCATCGCGAATTACGAATGGAGTCAATAGAGGATTACATCGAAAAACGGTTCATGAAGTTCCACTCCCAGTTGCCGACAGTTAAAGGAGCAGTGACCTACAACCTGGGAAACCCAACCTCAACCCGAAGACTGAAGCCCAGACTGCTGCAGGACATTCTTTTATAAATTTTAATAAATATAAAATTAATTCATAGTCACACTACCTATATTTTACTTTGTATTATTACTGATTTTATTTATTCATTTTTTTTCTATTTTCATCTCTCATCTCTTTTCAATTTAACTTGTTTCTTTTTACTAATTGTTTGTTATATTTGCATAAGTGCACCAATATCATTATTTTTTGTTATTAATTTTACTTTCCTCTTTTATTAAGAAGCATTATTCTTATCAATTTATTTTTTTCTTCTTCTTCTTTTAATAATAATATAGTTTATAGCTAGGGGTGTCTTTTGTACGAGACTATACCCTCCTCCCTATAATCAAATGTTAAAAAAAATATATGTATAAAATAACGGTTATATCAACCATGTAAGGCCCACCAGGCCGATCTGGTATAAAATAAAATATTTAAAAAAAAAATGGAACCACAAAAAAAAAAAATGTTAGGCCAGATTCAATTTTTTTTTTTTTTATGGTTTCATTCCTGGTCATTTCTGACAAACGGGGGGTTATCTACAGGTTACAGCCCTACTCTAACCATCATGTGTGGTCAAGTTTTTATTTCGAAGGACCGCTAGATTGGTAGGCGAGTACTAATAGTACAATCCAAATAGATGAGTCTGCCAAGTATAGGTGGGGAATACAAAATGGCGGCTGTTTCAAGATGTTTAAAAATATTAATTTTAACTTTAAAGTTATCAACAACACGAGAAAACCAGTTAAGTAGAGTAAATTAGATAAAATATAAGCCCTAATAGAATTCTTTACGTTCAATAGTTCCCGATATACAGCTTTTAAAAATCAACATTTCATAAAAAATCAGTAGTTAGTGATTTATTTTTTTGAGAAATCTATATATCAAAAACCATTCGATGTCTATTAGGGGAAAAACTTTATTAAAATATAAAGTTGTACTACCCAATTTCATTGGGTTGCCAGTCACACAGCATACTTATTTTAGTCTAATCAGACAATATTGTTAATCTAACGATAAGTAAGCCTAGCCAGGTATACAATAATAATTATAAAATTTAGTAATATATAACATAAGTAAATGACTTTTTTAAAAAAATTAAATTAAAGTTAATTTAATGCACTATAAAGTAGTTTATGGCGTTAATCTTCGTAAGAGTAGTAGTTTTCAGGATATTCAACAAAATATTGATTTCCAGTTGTTAGAACAGATTTTTTGGATTTATGAAAAAATATATCTCAGGACCCATAAGAGGTACAGAGGCCTGTTTCATAATGAAAGCTAATAGTATTAGTCCATAAATACAATTACACAAACTATAAAGTACAAGAACTAATACATTTTGTTTCATGATGAGGACCAATATTAGTGATATTGCAGAATTGTATATGTCAGTGCAATCGTACAAAATACAAACTACAAAATTAATAGTATTAGTTTGTTCTTTATTATGAAACAGCATCCTGATTTCTGCTAGCACTCAAATTAAGGCTATTATAATGTACTATAATTTATTACTATAGTTTATTACGTTTACCTCCGTTGGAGTAGTAGTTTTTTCCATATGCCAAATTTATATTCATATGTAAATATCACAAAAACTACTACCCATACGAAGATAAGTGCCATAAACTACTTAATAGTACGTTAAATTTCCTTTATTTTGAGTGTTGGCACACATATGTGCGTCTTATGGATCTACAGATATATTTTTTCAAGAATCCAACATTTTATACGAATAACTAGAAATTAACATTTTGTGAGTTTATTTTGTCAAATATCATAAAACTACTACTCCTACAAAGATTATCATTGTTACATAATTAACTATTTTGTAGTAAATTTAACTAGTTTTAATTTAACCGCTGGAAACATATGTACATCCAATGGTTTCTGAAATGAAATTATTCATTAATCAAACTTATTGTCCGAACAACTATAAATCAATTTATTTTAGCAAATATCATGAAAACTACCATTCCTACGAAGGTAAAGGTCATAAACTTCTTTATAGTCCATTAAACTAGCTTTAATTTGAGTGCTAATAGATATCTGTACGTCACATAGTTCCTGAGATATAGATTTCTCAAAATAAATTAACTAACTACTAATCTTTCAGTACATTTTTAAGAAATTTTGCTTTTTAATCAGCTAAATCTCGAGAACTATTGGACGTAAATAGCTCTTTTAGGGCTAATATTTCAGCAAATTTACTCTTCTTTAAATAATGTTCTCTTAGATAATGTTGTTGGTAGTTTTTAAGATACAGAGCTCCGAATGAAAAATCAATGTTTTTTTAAGGTTTTGAAACAGCCGCCATTTTTTATTCCCTCTACCTATACTTGGCAGACTCGTCAATTTTGACTATTAATTATACCTAGTTTTTATTAAAGTAATCAAAAATTGGGGTGATATAACTGCCTTTCTTCTCCTCTAGGGCTCTTGTACTATTACGACTCGACTCAACGAAGAACACAGTCAGTTAGCTTGAATATTTGGTCGTGTCATGTGGTAGCTTCTTTTCTTTTATATTAACAGTTATCAATATTATTTATCCTCGGTGACCAGGTTGAGTTTAAATTTGTCTTATGTTTAATATGCAAGTCCCTGTCCTTTGTTTTAAATTAAATTGCTTTTCTTCTTCACTTATCTATTTACTTGATAAGTGAGCATTCTAGGCAACAGATCTCTAATCATTACACTGAGAGAATTATATGGGGCAGTATTACAAATATATTAGGAATAACAATAATTCTATTTACATTAAGAAGTCAGAATTGTAAATCGTAATAAATGTATTGTAACTTTAACACAATTCTTTTAATTTGAATATATCTATATTAGATTTTAATCTATTTGTATTGCTGTCCCCGATCGTAGTATGCAGAACTGTTATTATTTTTCTCAATGTAACGGAGACAATTCCAATTTTTGAATTTTCTAGAAAAATATTTAATTCAATATTCTTTAAATTGTCATATTTTTTTTTCATTCTAGTATACCCATGAACAGGAGTATTAAACAAAAAAAAAATGGAAAAATGATCACTTCAATGAAGAATAGAAAGTTGATTAGTTGAATGATCAATACTGAATGATAAATGTTGTTTAATATTCGCTGGAATGTACCTTGCACACAGTGTATAAACATAGTATGCATTTCACACCCCTTCTTCCCTCTTCGACTACACCTATGACAAGTCGATCGCGTAACACTTTTAAAATAAAAAGTAAATCTTGTATGAAGAAAAGTTGACTACCCCTGCTCTATAGTACAAGACCTTTACTATAGTACAAGTTGAACTTAAGGCGATTTCAACAGCACTTCATTGATCCATAGAAAGTGAATACTCAAACATACTCATTTGTACAGATTCAATGTCTGCACTCCAGAGTCTATCAAACTTCAGTCGAAGCGGACCTACAATAGACAACTATATAGACATACTAATACATCTTAAAAACGTGTCTCCTTTCTCTGGACTCCA
Source organism: Halyomorpha halys (assembly GCF_000696795.3). Taxonomy (NCBI): domain Eukaryota; kingdom Metazoa; phylum Arthropoda; class Insecta; order Hemiptera; family Pentatomidae; genus Halyomorpha; species Halyomorpha halys. Next base: position 111,802 of record NW_027107078.1, on the reverse strand, counting down.
GGGCACTCAGCAATACCTGGAAATGAGGCAGCGGATAAAGCGGCTAAAGAGCCTGCAACAATGAACGTTCCACCACTCCAAATTTACGAGCCGAAAGACATAAAGGCATTTTTAAGGAACAGAATCCCAAAAAGTTGGGATTCAATGTGGGCTGACGTACCACTCACCAATAAACTAAGAAATGTTTAAAAAAAAAAAAAAAAGTGGACAAGTGCCATAAAGGAGAAACAGAAGAGAAGAAATGGTTGTTGCAAGAGTAAGAATAGGACATTCCAAATTAACACACCTCCACTTAATCACAAAAGCGGACCAACCTATATGCCAAACCTGTCATTCCCCATTATCGATAATGCATATAATTGAAGAATGCTCATCATTTCGTCAAGCCTTCGAAAATAATAAAATTCCTGGTAGAAGAGAACTGCCCCTTAAAGACAAAATCCATAGACAAGATAATAAAATTTCTGAAAGAAACTCAACTTTATACTAAAATATAATCCATCAATATCGACCAGTGTAAAAAGGAAATAGTCTACATTCAACTATGAAATGTCAAAGACAAGAAGATAAATAAAGTAAAAAGGGTGCAATAACCTAGATGTTTATCGCCCTGAATAAAAATCTAATCTAGTACAAGACCCAAAGAGTAGAAAAAAACAGTTATTTCATTCTAAATTTGATTACTTCAATGAAAACCATGTATAATTGCTAGTCAAAATTGATGAGTCTGCCAAGTATAGGTGAGGGAATACAAAATGGTGGCTGTTTCAAGATAATTTTTCTGTCGAAGCTCTACATCTTTAAAATTATCAACAATAGAAAACTAGATTAAGAGTAAATCAGATAAAATATGAGTCCTAAAAGATTTGTTTACGTCCAATAGTTCCCTAGATGCAGCTTTTTAAAAAACATTTCATAAAAAATGTACTGAAAAATCAGTAATTAGTGAATTTTGTTTGAGAAATCTATATCTCAAAAACCAACAAATGTCTATTAACATTCAAATTAAATTTAATTTAATGTACTATAAAGTTGTTTATGAGGTTTATCTTCGTAGGAGTTGTAGTTTCCAAGATATTCGACAAAATGTTGCTATTTCTCGTTATTAGGTAAGTATAGCCAAGGGGAATAAAAAATGGCAGCTGTTCCAAAAACGTTAAAAAGAAGCAATTTTTCGAAGCTTTGTATCTTTAAAACTACCAACAACACTAAAACGCAAGAGAACATCATTTAAAGTAGAGTAAATTTGCTAAAATATTGGCCTCAGGAGATCTCAAAATGTCTATTTCCGTCAAGAAAAATTTTGCACGATCACAATCCTTTGGCTTATTATATAGATATTTCATATATTGGTAAGTGAAAATAAAAAGTTGAGGAAAGGAAAATAAAAACTTCTGGGCCAGGCCATCCCCTTTCGTTTCCTTTTTTTTTTTTTTATCGAAATCAATGAATCGAAACCTTAAATTGACATTAAAAATACCCAATTTCCTACTCGAACTTGAACAGGTAGGAAGGAACAGCTTTCTTCCAATACGGAGTAGGTATAAAAGGATATTAAATCTGAATATAACAACATTAAAAATCAAATATAAAAACAAAACACTTAAAGTTAAATAAATCAATGACACTTATAAGTGAAATGTTTTCGAAGTGTTTTAAAATAGATAACGCAAAAAATTTGGTCAAGTTAAAATTTTTTTTAAAAATCTGACAAGAAATTCGCAAGGAACAGATAATATTAAAGAACGTATTTTAAAACATTTACGCTTTAACACGATAAGGTCATGCATTATAAAGGCAAGCTGAGTCGTCATTAAGCGAGATAACACGTAAACAAGAAATAAAGCAAATATTAAAATAAAAACATAACATAAACAATAATTGGAAACGAAAATGCGTCGTTGTAGTTAAGATTGATTCATCGATCTTAAAGTCCATTACAATGTGTTTGAAGGCGTACTAATTGTTAATACCCAGTATCGATTTTAAGATCACGTATTGACATATTTTAAATTTTCAAAATTACTTCGAGTCGTTTTTTGAACACAGATCAATGGGGGTTCGTGAGACCGCTCGTGTAACATCTCCACCATTTTTATTTGTTTAGTAGCAACTGAGAGCTCTTAGGAGGTTGAAGGTGTTTGTTGTTACTTGCTTTAATAAGTTTTATATTTAATCTTATTTATTTATATTTAATTTCATTTATTCTCCTTTCATTTTCTTCTGTAATAAAAATAATATAATCCCAGTGCAATGACTGGAACAACTTGCACGTCCACCATGCTTGCCTCTGAAAAACACTGACATGTGGATGGTCCACTCATTGTTTACTGAGCATTTGCACAAGCCTCCGATTCGTGGCGAATGACAACATTTGGATCCGCGTTGTCACGTTATTACATTCGCAGGTCTCGTGGCCATATTCTTTTAAGGTGCCTCGGAGGATTGTCAGAAATGGAAGAGGGAGCAAGATTAGAAACTAGTGGGTTAGGGAGTTTAAAATGGAAGAAATCTGGTATCTGGTTCGGGACCCATATTTAAAAAAAAAATTGAATTTAGTGAGACTTGGATTACTTTTTTTTTATTATAGCTTGAAAGATATACGTCGCCATAAATCCTAGTTAATTGCTTACGTAGATCCTTATTAGATAAATATAAATAATAATGCATGGAAAAGTTTTTTTATTGCAGTTGTATGGAAATAGGTTAGTAAAGTGAATAGAGGACATTGGATATTTTATTTGCCGATTTCTCATCATCTTTGACCAGCCTCTCCTGAAATAACCACATTTCCCAAATCACACGCAAATCCATAACTGTACTCAAACAAGTCCTAAGATTCCGTAACTCCATTCCTCAGAACACTCGTCAGCTCCGAGTATCATCTCTCGTATTCCCCCACTTCGACTACGGATCCTCGGTGTATAGAGGGCTATCTGCAACACTAGAGTTGAGATTGGAGAGACTCATGAATTGCTTTGTAAGATTTATGTTTGGGTTCCCTAGGCGCTCTCAAGTCTCCCTCTGGTATACCGAGACTCTTCGTTCATCCATCCACTCATTAAACACCAGATCCCAACCTATTGATTTATGTATGCCCTCCTATAGAACCGACTTCTTTAGCAAATACTTCGTCATACGAACCTCCTTCTGGAATTCTCTTCCCATTTCCATTGACCAGTCCTCAACCATTCTTTCCTTTAAACAAAACCTATTCCTCAACTTATTGAATAACCAAACCTCCACATCATTGTAATCAAATAAATAGTTATATAATGATTAACATTATAAACAGTAGTAAAGCCTGTAATTTCATTTTACTATCTGAAAATTTGTAAATGCTTCCCAGATAAAAATCTTAATATATGAACCATGTATTTATTCTTAGGGAACATATGTCCCTGTATAAAATTATTTTTTCATTCATTCATTTAATAGACATCAAATTACTAAGACTGTGTCTTAAGCACTGAGCGACGGGCGATCCAATTATATATTATTACCACATATTTTTATTATATTTTTTTATTTACCACTACGAACTAAATAGATGTGTAATTACTAATCCAATGTTTAAATAATAATGTATTTTTAATTCTAGCTAAATATATTCATTTATATCAAACTTTCAATCGTATTAAATTGATCTTTATGTATCCCTAAATCATAGGGAATAGAGAAGCATTGTCGGGTTTGCTAGTTTTTATTTAAAGAAAAACAATGCTATTCAATCCATCATATGATCTATAACACTATAATTGCCAAACAAATATTAACCCTTTCAACCCTACGAAATAAATGGGTGCAAAATATCGATGCTTCGAGAAACAAAAGAACCGATTTTAACTGAGAACATAAAATTATCAATACTTTAGAGGATGTACAAAATAGGAAAAGAAGAAGGAACTCAAATTATGAGACTAACGAAGACATAAAAAATAATTTATAACAGTCGATAGAATTATTCCATATACGTTGAGGTTATAATAATTATTATGATTTTTAATTTATTAATTATGTAAAGTTATTAAAACTTAATTGATCTTATCATAGCCCTGAGGACTGGAAGAGGAACTATATCGAATTCGGCGCGATGCGCTGTTGGATATTATCAGTACCATAAAGAAGAAAATAATAAAACCTCTACCGGGTAATGGTTACCTCTACTTCCTACCGGGTGAGTAATAACTGTAACAGTAAATAACTATAACAAATACTTTGTATTATAAGTGAGATAAATATATATCATAGAGAGACACATTACAAGTCAAGATTCAGGTTATGTTGTAACCAATATGACTTCTATAGTAAGAATTTACAAATACATCTGTACAACAAATATCTTAAGACATAAAGTTTTTTCAAATACCTTTGGCAATTAGTTGATTATCTCTAACAACACTAACTTGAATTTGAAGTGCAATGTTAGAAGGTTTGTCAAGTATTCCTTTATTTGTATATCTTGATATATTGGGAGAAGTATGGTAGCATTGGAAAAGGGTTTTTCAAGTTTATAAAATAAAATTTGATTCTTTAGACTGGAAGTAACCTTAAAACTATTAAACAATCCTACCTGTTGACATCACAAAATATATTTTAAAGTTTGAATCAATGCAACTACTTTGTAATAACTTGGGTTACTAAACTATTATGGTTTAGTTCCAGGTTGTGATTGGTATACAGTGAAAGTAAATCTAAGGTATGTTGTTGGTAGCTCAACTTTATGAACAGAAGATTATAAGTGATGATTAAATGCACACACAACAGTTATAGTAGATAAGAACATACATGTTATAAGTTACAGGTTGCTGTAATGAGATAACGTGCAACAGTTCAGTCTTAGAGAGAGGAGCATAATGGTGAGCTAGGGAGGAAAAGTGAAGTCAAAAAGGCATGCCTTTCAGGGGCGTGGAAGAGGACTAGCTACTAATCACCAACTGCCTTCTGTTTCAGTTTAGATTGCAATTAAGTGGGTAATTAACAAGGTTGCCGTACATGACATAACATCGACCCCCTACGCCCCGATTGTCGGGTTCCGGAGACCGCCGAGCACGTAGTATTCGACTGTACCGCCTATGAGGCACTAAGAGCAGAGATGATGAGCGAGAGTGAGCTCTACGATCTCGCTCAGCAGATGACAAAGGAAAACTACCCGTACAAGGCCTTTATGTATGTGTAGAATCTATTGGGGCATTGGTTCTATTCACTTCTGCTAGGTGACAAGTAACTGCACCACGAAGCGCATAAGAGGATAATATGTAGAAGACAAAGTTGTGTGCTCAGCTAAACCAAGTTACGTAAATTGATTGCAGCAATGTGTTGTAACCCAACGCTGCCACCCTATTGGCTAACAGGCAGGGTAGAGTAATAAATAAATCGATTATAATGGCGAGTGAACGTTCCAATTAACCTCAACGTAAACCTACGTTCAGTGGGCGTGGCCTTCTTGACTTATTTTTTGCTTTGAAGAAGAGGAGAGTTGTGCCACCCTCCGTGTTTACATCCTGGGCAGTCTTCTGTTTTTATATTTTAGGGGATTCTTCAGGTCTTCTTCAATTCTATTTTGATGGTCTCCATTCCACACCAGTACCTCCCTCCTCCTCCTCCTCTAAACCCGTACATTCAAAAAACAAAAAAATAACAATCCACCGCTGCTTTCTCCTTCTGGGACCATATTAGAACCCCGAAATAGCTTTGGAGCATCCGAGAACCTCTTTGTAATAGTTTTCATTAACAGTTTGCCTTGGAGTGACGAATTCTCAGTAACAAAGATTTCAATAACGATGTCTCTCCAAAACTTTCGCTAGTGGTTTTGGTATCACGGTTTTTTCCCTTAATCTCAATTAATGTGACGAAAAACTACCCTTATTCATCTGATCTGTTACCACTTATCCTTTTCTAGTATCAAGAATATAAGATGGTGCTTTTGGGGAGACGAAATCAAAACAGAAACGATACAGTTGAAGAAACTAAAAATAGAGAATATTTTAGAAAGAATGAATATTGAATTATCTAATTTCCTCTCCCCCCCCCCCATCCCCACTTCATATCTACGTTTCGGATAAACTACAGTACCTAATCACCAAAAAAGATTAGTAAATCCTTTGAGAGTAGGAGGAGGGGATAGGCAAAACTAACTCAACTTCAAAGGAAAAATGAAGCCAAAAAGTAGGGAGTTAGCCATGCCTCTGGGACTCAGTTTAAAATTAATTAGCCATAGGAGTGTTTTAAATTGTAAACCAAACAAACTTAGGATTCATCACAAGGCTCATGTTTTTGGCTTTACTTTTCTTTACAAGATTATATTCTTTCCTCCAAGCTCGAGAGAGTGAATGAAGCTGTAATCGAAACATGGTTTTTATAAAACTAATTATTTCAACTATATGCATGCCAATTCATAGCCTAACCTTACAAGATAACAATTCTGGGCTCAATCCATAGATAACATACTGATAAGGTTGTTAACAAAATTAATTTGTACTAATTACTAATTTTATCATATTCTTCAGGATATTGATACTTTTAAAGGTATTTAATGATTTTAAAAATGATGTAATGAAGGGTTAAAAATATTGAGTATTGTTTATATTTCAGATTTTAAAAAGGAAAATGATGATAGATTCAAAAGAAATACAGGACCTGTAATATCTTCTACAACACTTTTAATCGCACTAGTAACTCTCATATTCCTCTGCTTGATTAATTTCTGGATTATTCAGTTCATCTGCCACATTCATTCAAGAATTAAAAGGTAACATTTTCATTGTTATTGTTTACAAAAACAAAATCTTTTACTATGATGAATTGTTTTTTCTTCAATATTACAATAATATTTTATGATAACATTGTCTCTTTATAACGAAAATAAAATCAGTTATCTGAGATTGTAGTCGATCAATAATATAGTCAACAATACTGGTACAGGTAATAATGGGAGGGGGGGGGGGTTACTGTGACACGGCAAGCGGATCTATTGGTCCTTTTTGCCAACTCTAAGGCAGACCAATCGAATGACTATTATTCCTCTATATCGCACCTTTTTGACTTTCTAACGAAATTACAAAGGGACAACCATTCTATTGAGGAGCCTCGTATTCTAGGATTCTGTCAGAGCCTAGAAGCCTATATCATAGTGAAGTATACTGTTCACAATTTGCAATATAAGGTAGGGAATGTTCGGAGCCTGTCCACATAAGTGACAGGTTTCATCACGAACTACTACACAAATCTTAAGATATCTTTTGAAACTCCGGTGACCAGTTAGAACTCCTATTAGTTATCAGAGTTCATTTCCATATAGACCTAACACCCCTCAGTTCTGGAAGTAAGGTATCAGTTATTAGTATCTTGGCCAGTCTTCTTAGCCCTACACATTCCCTTCACTCCTTGCCAACTATATTCAATGTCCAATGAAGGTGATCTTTGTGCTAATGTCTTTCAGAGATGCCTAGGAATGGTTTAGGTTCCATAGAAGGTTGCTCGACCCCACTTCTAGTGAGCTAGTCAGTTTTCTATTACCAGTGATTCCGATATGTCCAGGAACCCACACTGACTTAACCTTCTTTGTTCTAACGGTCTACGATAATATGAACTGCTTGTAATCCTACTTTTAGCAGAAGCTCTCTGAATCCAAATATTGAGAACGAAACTTGCTTCAGCCACCTTACTAACAGTGCAGTGCAGTTGAAACTGTTTAAATGGTCTTCTACTGTGTAATTGTTTCTCCAGGAGTTCCTTGGGTACTTGGGTATTCATTATACAAATCCTAAGCCTAACCAGCAAAACTGACTAGTCATAATGAATATGGTATGAGACTTCAAATACAATTTTAAGTAGAAATATACATAAATACGTTCCAGCAGTTTGGCATTTGTCCACAGCTTCCATTGATCATTTATGTAATCTGGGCCGAATGTTAGGCTTAGGAAACCAAGTTCAAATCTTAGTATGCCTTCAAATCTTAATAATATATGAGCAGGTGCTCATCAATTCTAACTAAAGTATAATACTAATCTGTAGTTTAAAATAGGTCTTGAAAAAAATATTTAATAATAATAATTAAGATTATTTTCACGATGGAGTGGGGCAAATGCGACCCAAAATTTCATTTGATAAACTTTGACCTATAATAGTTTTTTATTATATAACACTATTTCAGTACTTTATAAAAGTACAAACAACTGCAAGGAGGGGAGCTGGGGCACGTTTGATTTAAAGTAGCTGGGAGACCACCTTAAAGAAAACCGCTGGGCAGATGAAGAAGTCTGAGAAAGTATAAAATTGGCCAGCAAATGCTTCTATTCACTCAACGCTGGTTTCCTGGGAAGGAGAACAAAGAAGGTCGAAAAAGTAGTACAAAAGACTACATTTATCCCCTTACTGACCTATGCGAGCGAGTGGTGACCTTCTACCTCTACATAAAAGCCAAATCCATGTTCAGAAAATGAGGTACCTGAGTAGCATAAAAGGGAAAACACGAAGGGACTAAGTCAGGAATACTACACTAAGAAGTGACCTGAGTGAAACTGGCCAAACATGTTATAGAAAAAAATAGACTAAAGTGGTTTTCCATAAAAAAATAATGGAGGAGGAAAGAATGGAGTTAGGACAAGAGGAAGGCAGAGAAAGACAAGGGATGGTGCAATCAAAGAAATAAACAAGAGAGGAATTGACTGGACCAGGCACAGTCAACTGATACAGGACTGGGGATTATGGATTTGGCTCTATAAGCAAGTTCCTCACACTGCTCCATGGAAGGTGAGGAAGGATTAAGAAGAGAAAAGAAGGATTAAATATACATAATCTAGTTTATAATAGACAACAATGCACCTTTAACTTTTTCTAAATTTTTAAGTATTCATGTAATAAATATCTTAAGTTTTTTTAATTCCCACCCACTTCCACATTTACCCACTAGAAACAAAATGGTATATTTATCTATTTTTAACTGAATTTTGTCGGAAAAATGAACTTTTTTTTGTCATAATTAAAATCTCTGGTGTTAAAATAGAAACACGTAGTTTAAACTGTAGTAGAAGTAACAATACTCTCCCCTTTCAATTTAAATCAAGAGAGTACACACTGAGGTGTGAGGAGCTTTTTTTTTTTTTTTTTTTTTTTTTTTTTTTTTTTTTTTCGTACCCTCCTGAAATTATAAATTTGTTTCTGTGAGGAGCTTACAAGGCTAGCTGCTTAAATGGTTCCATTTTTCAAATGTCTTTGGTAATTATTATACAACCACTCCCCATGGGTAGTTATTTATTTTATCATAAATTAATCTAACCCTAGAAACTATTTTATTTACAAAGCTAAATATAAAAATACTTAAATTTGTATTAAGATTACTGAATTTTAGATTAGAAAAAGTTACTTTAAATCATACTTTTTTAGAGAACGTAATGAAAGAGAACAATGTAGTAGCGTAACGTGTCCAACCCAAACAACAAAACCATTAAGAGGGAGGTGAGTGCATCTTTTTTTACCTCAATATATTTAACTAGCAGACAGTTATTAATAAAACTTGGACAATTACCATAATACTATAAGAAGACACCAAAGTTTCGGACATTTTAAAGGTTTAAAGCAGTGGTTTCCAAGACATAAAAGTCTGTGAACCACTAAGGCAGATATTGAACCATGGGTGGAAAACCCTCTACTCTCCAACTTGGGGCAAAGGAAATTTTGAGGCACTAGCACAGTGCATCGGCCACCATTTATTTTCCAAACAATGGCTTCCCAAAGGTTATTTTCAGTAACTAAAGCTCGCCAAAGCTTATTTTTCGAACTACAACTTAACACAAAAAATTTTCGAACTACAGAGCTCATCATAGTTTACTATCCTAAGGCACTTATTTTTTGTGGCCATCAAAAGAATAATGATACCGTCGTCTTGTATCTCCTTGACTAGACTCAGAACTTGTGCATGACATGCATGAGAGTGATTGTGTGTTGTTATACTTCAGGAGCCCTGTTTCTAATTTTAGAAGCAAATGGTTCTATGTGCTAAACTAAAATCTTCTCCAAATACACCAGCATGAATAATTCCTCACAGGCATCAGAAGAAATACAACCCAAGAAAAACAATGGGGTTGTCTAATAAAATTGTCTAGCTCTTTTGGAAAAAGTCGATATGAAGGGATTTTTAATGCAAGGAAGTTCAATATTTCTGGTTTCAACAAAATTAAATATGTTCCTGGACAGTGTTTTTAAAAAATTGAAAAATTGAATATTGTTATAATGGTAAAAGGCAAGGTTAAGGCATATTTAAGAAATCAACCAAAAATAACACCAACTGCATACCTAATTAAAAGCATGACATTATGTTTTCTAAATGATTAACATTTTTTTATTTAGTTACAGAGATTGCGGGGCAGAATACCAAACAGCAATAAACAATGAAAAGAAAATAGATCTAGGTAAACACAATAATATTAAATTAAATGATAAAATTATCAGAGCACTAATATAAAAAAAACAATTACAGATTTCCAACAAATAGTGAAGAAATACACAGAAGATATAAATACAAAAGATATAAAAAGTTGCAAACCAGAACACAAACCTCACTAAAAAAAAAAAAAAAAATACTATGAGAAATTTCAATACATTAACATTTCTATGGATAATTCAAAAGCATTGAAAAGACTTTTAAAAATATAAAATAAATTTTTTAGTATGATATAGAAAAAGTAATAAAATTAGAAATAACAAACTATTAAGGCAGAAATAGAGCAGTAGAAACAAGATTGACTAGTATAATCGATAAAAATCATAGTTAATAACTAACAACCATAATTAATCATAAGTTATGCACCATCATTAGTAAATATTAATTTTATTTCAATTATTTTTAACCCTGTCGGTTCAGAATGAAGTCAGGTGAGGTCTATATTCCATGGTTTATACTCAAGGTAGGACAGTAGATTTGAACTTTTTTAACAGTATCTTTTGCTCATCGCACCAAATAACCAATTATTTTCTTTCTTATTTAGTATTTTTGTCAAAGGTAAGTTTTAATAATTAAGGTATAATGAGGTAAGTAATAATAATTCAAACATTAAATATGAAATTTCGTAATGAACATTGTCAAATAAATAATAAATATTATTAATTTTTATGTTTGATTCTTTTTTTTAAGATTTTATTCAGAAAATTTATTTTTCAATTTATTCTTGTGCAATTGTCAATTCTATGTTTCACTGTTATATCTTAATTTAATAATGTTAATCATGATGAAAAGGGAATACGTGATCATTCGTTAATATGCCCAGTCCTTACTTACAGATTCAAAGCTGGGCCATTGACTAAGGTCAGCCTTATCAGTATAGTATCTGTATCAGTACAGACTACTCATTTTTTTTTTTTTAAATGGAAATTTACAAACTCTTTGAGGGCATAAAAAAGGTTTTTGAAGGTCGGAACGCTAAGATGAGCTAGGCATGTCGCAAGAATAGACAACAGTGAAATTCTGTGTAAATTGGTAACGCAAGTCCTTCAACAAACAAGATGATAAGGGAGACCCAACCCCTGCTGGTGTTTGATAGGGTCTACACAGATAGGAGAAACTTATTAAATTACGTTGATTGGATTACTACACAGGAAAGAGAAGAGTGGCAGAGGCTTCTGGAGGAGGCTCTGATTCAGTAATAGATCATTGGGCCATACATTTATATATATTTAATATGTAATAATTAAATGCATCAATATCAAATAACAAGTTTAAAGAATATTTTTGATATTATAATAAGTGGCAACAGACATAAATAAAGCAAAAACAAAAGGAAGAAGGGAAACTCAGCTCTATAAGTGGCCTCCTCACATTATGATGAAGTATCTTAAAAATAAAAATACTGGTACGAGTACCTTATTTTCTACTTATTGGAAGGTTTTTCTACAAGTTACTAAAAGGACTGATTTTCATTTGGGCTAAGATTGAACGAAAACCTTCTAGTTTATCTTGCAAACAGAAAAAAAACATATAGTTAGAGGTCTTCTAGTATTTTTCTTGTAAGTTAACATTAAAGGAGCACATTCTTTTGAGAATTTTCACATACAGTAATCACTTCTCCACTTACTTTATCTAAAATCCTAACTAACAAAAAGAAAATTGAATGCAAGATTGTATAGTTTATAAACACACAGAAAGTACCCATTGTGTTCCAAAGAGAATATGTAGACTTAAATCCAGGCTGATATGGGTAGTATTTTAAGGGTTGTATGAATTAATAATTATTATTTTAATCTACTCCTTTTTTTAAGACTAATCTTTTTTTTTTTTCCGACTTGTTGAGTAAGAGAGAGATGATAAATTAGGGCAAAGACAATCGAGATTCTTCTGTTTCATTCAAAGGAACATTTATGTGTCCCTTAGAAAATCCTGGGGAAATCAGGACACATTGCCTAAAAGTGAAAGGTCTGATCATGTAAAATATACAACATAATTTAGGAATAAACCTTCATAAACAAAAAAAATATTTAATTATTATAATGAATTCGGAGCCCAATAATTTATATATCAATTCTAAAAACTTTGAAAAGATCGACATTTAATATTTCAATTTCAAAAAACCAAAATACATTGGCAATACGCCAAAAACAGCTTGTCTACACTCAAAACATATAGTTGTTACTATCAATGTATTCCAATGTTTTGATAATATATTGTGTTGAGTATTACAACTACTTATTAATTCTATAAGTTCTTCATCATTAAATCTTGCCAGGAATGTTTGGTCTAAATTATTAAAGTTAGCACAAAACGACAGCTAAGATCTATCAATACTTTTAATAAAATAGAAATACAATAGCATTATTATATTGTTTGAAATTTGATAATTTGCAGGAAAAAAAACGCATTATCAGAGGCATATTAAATGTTATAAATTAATTAATTTTCAATAGTAAAGTTATTTAAATTAAAGCATTAATTTTTTGTTCAAATACCCTTGGCTAATTTCTCAAGAAAGAATTAAGATAGAAAAAACGGTGCAATATCCTTGGAATACTACTTTTTTTTCTTCACAGGTAACATAACCAATTTACTAAAGATGAACATAACAGAATTTTGATCAGAGGTACTGGGTGCAAAATGAAGAATTTCATAACAAAAATTTTCATAAAGCTATTCTGTTGAATTCTTGTTATATGACAAATTAAACTAGTTCTAATTAAGTTAACTTAAATTAAATAAGTTAATATTTCAAATTTAAAATATAACAATTCTGGACCTCAAAGGAGAATTTCACTTAGTTGACATGGTGCAACTTAATAAGATTTAATAGAATTTGAGGTTATATCAGTTGGGATAGCAATATATCATGTATAAAGCGAAAAAAGACATAATATAAATTAATATGGTTTCAATAACACTCGAACTACACAACTAAAAAGTGAATTCAAATGAAACACTACAGTTCACCTGCAAGGTCCAGAATTTAACATCCAAAATGCATAAGCGCCAGGTTTTCACTTAGCAACAAAACCTTGTGAAACATCTACAGGATATATAAAATCATTTTACAAAATTACTTGTTCAACTTACTGAGTCGGAGTATATTACTTGTACACCTCGAATCACACCAACTTGTGATTGAATAATCATCACTGCTTGGGAGAAGTGCATACCTATGAAGGTTACATCAAGGTTATATTTGTAAACATTTAGATATTGCACAATAATAAATTAAAAGTCATTAAAAAGATTGATTATGAATTTAAAATAGTCTTGACTCATTACTGTGCTATGCCTTAAGAGTACAGTAACATGTAAATGAAAATTTCATCGATTCACTTAATTTTATTTTTATTAAATTTTAGGGGAGAATTTATGAGAAAATTTAATAAATCCTAGTATTTTTTTAAATATTTATCAATATAAACAAAACATTAAGTTGTCAATCAATAAAGCAATGACAACTTAATGTTTAATTACTAAAACAATACTAAAACATAAGGGTACTGATGACACTCACTATTTGTTATTGTTTTTAAAAATGTCCTCATTATGGAAGAGGATTACAACAAATTATTCAAGTACATCAAACAATTTAATATTCATGAAAGGACAATTTTTTAATAAATATCAAAATCTCATCTATTATATTAATGAATTGTCTTTTAAGTAAATTTAAAAAAAAATTCTATACAAACAATGGAGTGAACGTCCTACATTTTCATCGTTCAATGCCAAAAAAAGAAAACAAAAAATGGCATAATACAAATGCTTACCTAAAGTGAATTCCCATTGATCTGATGCTAGAGACTTTTCGGGTATTAGTTCAAGTTCCAACATTGTAAATTAAAAAAATATATTCTAACTTAAAAGGCAATTTGAACACTACTTTTGTTTGTAACGAAGTTACGTCTACGCTGCGCCATGAACCTGATGGAGCATGCGCAGCGTCAGGATCAGCTGATCATGACAACAAAGGTTACATAGAGAAGAAATTACGATTTTATTTTATTTTTATTTATTTATTTTTTTTTTAATGGTTCATTTACAATTCTAACAATTTTTTTTTTTTATTTTCAATAAAAATAAGAAACTATAATTTTCACATTTGAAGGCAATTTGTAAAATAAACAATTTTAACAGGTAAAAAAATATTTTAAGAAAAAACACAAATATTAAACTTCTTTAGTTAAAATCCTAGAGGTCAGCAAATAATATAAAACAAATTTGCTAACTAGGGATGCTGCAATGAACGAATTAAGACAACAGAAAATTCCAAAACTAACAGCTTGTAATGATAATTCATCAAAAATCCCTAAAACACTTTAACACAGTATAAATTCAATAATCGTATTTCTAAAAATCACATTTATTGTAATTTTTGTAATAAACAAAAGTGTAAACGATAAATGACTACCTCAAAAGCCCACCTGTCGACCACAACTAAAAACAATACGCACTAATATATCACATTTGTTTCTAAAATAGTTCTAAGCAGTAGTTCTACTCATTAAAAACTAATTTAATTAAATTTCACACAAAATCTAAAGCGTGATTTACAATGAACATGACACAGGCGTTAACCTACTTAATGAAAAATCTTACGAAAATGATAATTCCTTGAATCATTACAAACGAAATGTTAAGTATTGAGTTTGAGGATAAAAATAACAAGAAAATACTTCTGATTTTACACTTTTTATTATTGTTACCTCATTTTAGGAATTATCAGACGACTGCAGCGTGCTCAACTATAAAACACTTTTTAACCTTCCGACAATTAATCAATCGATCTTTTTGAAAGAGGATTAATCCAGCACTAAATCGATTATTTCGATAAAATCTACTTCTATTTTGATATATATATATAACATCAATGAATTTACTGCAATTGAAATCGGTTATTTCAGAAACGACATATTTGATATTTTATCAAACCACATACATTGATATCGTTTCTGAAATAAATGATTCAACTGTGAACAAATAAAATGTTTCATTAAAGAATGAATTATTGTAATTAATATGTATGTCAAAATATCAGTATCTGAACTGCTTTACGGATACATTATCGCTCTCAGGATTGCCTCCTTCTTTAAAAAGAAATACAGGAAAAAATTGTGATTAGGGAAGTAGAAAACATATAACAATTCATAAATAATACTGGAAGATCGACCATGTGTGATAATATAAGTAATTGTACAAGAGCCCAACAGGAGAAAAAAGGCAGTTATCTCACCCCAATTTTTTATTACTTTAATGAAAACTATGTATAATTAATAGTCTAAACTGATGAGTCTGTCAAGTATAGGTAGAGGGAATAAAAAATGGCGGTTGTTTCAAAATGTTAAAAATCATTAATTTTTTATTCGGAGCTCTATATCTTTAAAACTACCAAGAACAATAGAAAATCTAAGAGAACATCATTTAAAGTAGAGTAAATTTCCTAAAATGTAAGCCCTAATAGAACTATTTACGTTCAATAGTTTTGGAGATATAGCTTTTTAAAAAGCAACATTTCAAAAAAATGTAAAAAGATAGTCTGGGTGCGGTCAAAGAAAAAAAAACTCAAATATAACTCTGTCATAAAACTGTTTAATATGAGTCAAAGTTTCACCCCACATTGCATGGCACATCAGGGCTAAAAAAAAATACACACACTTAAATGAGATAAAAATAAATAGACAATGTAAATTAAAAAATAAAAAAGATGTACAGAAAAACTTAAAATTAAATAAGAATAACAAAAGATATTTTGACAATTTTTTGATTAATAGAATAATATAAAACATAAATTGCAAAGCATAAAACATATATTACAAATATTCCAAACAACTTTTTATATTAAATGCATAAAAAATGTTGAAGGAACTAAAAGTAGTTGCTGAGAGAATTTATTTTATGTAATATTTTAAGGGAAAAAAAATACGTTGAAAACTTAGAAACAGGTCTTAATATATCAGGTAGATACATTATTATGATTTGAATCTACTAAAAATATTAAGAATTTGAAATAAAATACAAAAAACTTGTACTAGACCATCCAGCAATAAAAAAAAAAATCTCTCTGTAAGGCCACGAATCGGAGGCTTGTACAAATGCTCGGTAAACAAAAGGGGACCATCCACATGTCAGTGTCATTCAGAGAGGCAAGCATGGCGGACGTACAAGTGGTTTCAGCCATTGCACCGGAATTATATTATAAAAAAGAAAATGAAAGGAAATTAAATATAAATAAATAGGATTAAATATAAAACTTATTATAAAAAGTCCCAACAAACACCTTTAACCTCCTTACAGCTCTCAGTTGCAACTAGACCAAGAACAATGATGGAGATGCTACATGAGCGCTCATTGATCTGTGTCCAAAAAACCGACTCTCGAAGGATTGGCAACGAGTTTAGGCAAACTCGTACAATCCACCCATCCACATGCTCGCGCATGTCCTTGTTCGCCATGGCTTGGCCAGCATGTAGGGGCCCCTTTAAATCATCCGGTAAAGTAGTAATTGTTGTGACAAAGAATCGCCGAAATACGGGACAGATCGCACCCGACGAGTCAAAAAACAGGACTTTTCCACGAAATACTGTTCTTTTCCATTTTTTAGTTGGAAACATTTTGTTGAACCAAAGGGGCATATATTGATTAATATTACTATCAGATTACACCTGTAATAAAATTAAAGTAAACATTTCATGCGATATAACGAATTCTGTCTTTTGATTACAGTTAACCATTTTTATCTAACGTCATTATCAGAAATATTATCTAGACTTTTACATCTGCTGCAAATCCAAGACTTGAACAACTGCTTGGTAAAGAATGGAAGCAACAAATGTTGGTACCCACATACTTGGTTTGATTTTTTCGGCCATTAGATTCGATTCACTCTATTTTCAATACAAAAAGGAACCAACTAAAAATAAGCGTAATGAAAAGAAACTTAAATATCCGCAGTGTAGCTTGTAGATGACAAACTTTCATACAAATAGACACATACAAACACAACATAACTCATAACCTAGACAAGATAGTAAAGATTTTAAATTAACCCTCCGGAGGTAAGGTTGGGTCGGATGCAACCCACGTGTTCAGTTTAGTTCATGTCTGCGCATGCGCGTTGCAGTGATCCACCTCAAGTGTCAGGTACCCTAAGGGCCAGTTGTCGGCTAGACGCCAGAGAGTTCAGACACGTTTAGGTAAGTGAGCAAATTGACTTATTCCCGATACCGCATGCCTGCCTAGTACCAAGGGTCGAATCCGACCCAACCTTACCTCTTATGATATAGAACTTACCTCAAAAACATATTACATTCGGCTTTGTTTTTT
>NW_027107078.1:83445-93643 GCF_000696795.3 Halyomorpha halys | reverse complement strand
TGCAGTTCGTGTTTAAACAATTAATAATGTACATTTTATACTTTCTATTTATACTTTTTATAATTCTATTTGGTCTTATATTACTTAAAAATATATGATTTGTTCTTTTCTGATATTGTGTGTGTTTAATTTAACCCTAAATATTTCATAAAACATTTTAAAGTATCCTGGGTCAGATCCGACCCAGCCTTACCTTTTCTGCGTCTGACATTCACCTTACTTCCGGAGGGTTAACAAGATTTTAAACAATGTATTTACACCGAATCGATAGAATTTTAATATATACAACCAAAAACAAGAGTCAATAATTGAATCCAAAAGTTGGGGAAATTCTTTAATTAATTAAAACTCATAGAGCACAAACATTTGTTAGTTGACAATCCTAAAACAATGCAAACGTGTGCACAGCACAAGCGCCCTTTGATTTTTGACCAAAAACCGACACTCAATGGGTCGTACACAAATTCAGGCCAATTTGTACCATCCAATCCAAATAACCCATCCAAAATCTTGTGCATGCGTGCATTTGCCATAGTTTGGAAACAGTGTAGAGTTGCATTAAAATCACCACAGTTCAGAATTAGAATTAGAATAAATAAAATGTGATATATTGTGTAGCTGTTTCTAATTTCTAAAAAGCTTATTTTATTTATAGTTTTATATGAATGAATTTTATTTCATTAGGTTTTTAGTATAAATAATTAAAGAAATACATTGTTTAATGAATAAAACATATACTCTTAAAGTGTTGTTCTTATAAGTTATCTATAGGCAGTCTTAAAAATAGTCTGCTTTTATATCACTCTTTATTTAAGTGTGATGGGGGGATCTGAGGGAACCATAGCAACATTAATTTGCCACTATGGTTTTCTGAACTAATTTGTTTTATTTTTTATTATTTTTTTTTTTTTTACATAATTCATTTCCATGTAAATAAATGAATAAGTTTAGTAATGAATACATTAAGTTTAACATATGATATAATATAAAAAGTAGACATATAATTGTATTTTGTTGGAAGATGGTGCGGGTAGCAGTCAATAAAGGTATCAAAATAGTAGAAGAAAACTATTTATTGTGAACCAACGTTTCGCCCTGCTGTGCAGGGCTTTGTCAGGGCTGTCATATTGAGATAAAGATGACAACTAGTTGTCGATGAAGCCCTGCAAAGTGGGGCGAAATGTTGGTTAACAATAAATAGTTTTTTTCTGCTATTTTAATACCTTTATTGACCACCACCTGGACTATCTTCCTAAAATCTACTTCATATGGTCAACTATCTTTTTCTAATAAAAATTTAAAATGAGGTGTAGATAGTTGACCGTAGATTAATAATTGGAAAAGATGGTCGGGGGGTGCATTTTCCAATTTATGCCCTGGCATAAATAAATAATTTTTTGTTTATTTATGTTCTTTTTGCTGATCATACACCCGACCATCTTCTCCAATTAAAAAATATATATTGATTGGAGAAGATGGTCGGGGGGTGCGGTCAGCAAAGGAACAACATAAATAAACAAAAAAATATTTATTTATGCCGATGTTTCGACCTGATTTTCAGATCTTCTAATCTACAGTAATGACAGTAATCTACGGTCATCTATATACACCTTATTCAAAAAAATATATGTTTTTTATTTATATAAATTTTAATTTAAACAACAAAAAAAAGTTTTTGTATTGATGAAATATTGAAAAATGACATGTATTTAATTACTTTTTTGAAGATATTTTAATATAAATAATCAAAAAATACATATTTTTTTTAATTTATGAAACATCCACACTTTTTAATTTTTTACTATTGAACTGTCTGTTGAATTTTTTTTGTCATAAAACTGCTTCAACTCTACTCTTTGGTTAAGGATGGATGTATCCCATTACTTTTCTGAAATAAGTAACATTCATGTAATCAATTTTGAACAGTTTGAAATGACATATTAGAATTAATCCTTCTTTCTAACTCAATATGTTTGTTTCCAAAGTCAATGAGCTAAATAGGAAAGAATTGCTTGATAGAAAGATGTGTTTTGTATAGTAATTAAGAAGGATATATACTTGTTTTATATTATTATAATTTTACATTAACAGCCTCTTTCCTCCCCTCAAAGATAATACATAAATCATAATTAATAGAGAGAGAAATACTTTATTTATTCATCTATGCTGCCTAAATACATTAGGTTGCTATCTCACACAGCATACTTATCAATCCGTAATCGGACATATTTACATTACACATACATGGTATAATCATAAAAAAAAGATATACAATAATAGGATATAATAAACAATTTTTTTTCACACCTACAGTTTCCTTTTACAATCCATTTCGGTCTGTACAACCAATACAAATGTTTCACTCACTCCCATTTTTCCCTCTCATTTCTGCTCAATTATTCAATTCACCCGATCAACAAATTCGCTCCGGAATTCACCCTCCTAGATCCTCTTCAGTGACCCGCTAAAAAAATTCAATATAAGACGGTAATGTGAGATCAGACCATCATTCATAGTCACAGCAGTAGATCAGTCTATCAAGAACAAACAACTAGATACATTTTACGAGAATAAGAATAACATATAGATTAAAAGGAAAATATAATAAAAAAAAAACCGGTTACAGGAAACACTTGAATGGATAAATAAGTTTAAAAAAAAACACACAAAAAAAACATAGTATTAATAAAATAAAATGATTTAATGAATAAAAATAAAAGAAAGTATAACTTCTCTTTTCACTTTTGTTATTCAAATCAAAAAGGTATTTATTTATTCGAATGATAATATACATTCTAACAAAGTTTTATACAAAGTAATTACAGTCATAATTAAAAAAATATGTATGTATACTACTATATACTATATTCAAGCAAGCAGCTATATGTATAGCTGCTTGCTTGAACAATGGTACATCGGACAAAAAAAATGTTTTGGTTTTATTTTGAAATAGATGTGTTTCAAAGTTCTAAGTTAGACTGTCGACAGGAGTTTGTTTCTCTACTGTGGTCCCTGTATTGACTATCTCAAAACTGTTAGAATAATCAAAAATAACCACTAAAACAAAAACAACCATGATGAATAAACATTGAGATAAAATAGTTGACCATATGAAGTAGATTGGAGGCTGATAGTCCAGGTGGTGGTCAATAAAGGTATCAAAATAGTAAAAGAGAACTATTTATAGTAATCCAACGTTTCGCCCCACTTTTCAGGGCTTCGTCAGGCCTGTCGGACAGAAACAAATATGATAAATAGTTGTTGACAAAACCCTGAAAAGTGAGACGAAACATTGGTTAACAATATATAGTTTTCTTCTACTATTTCGATATATTTATTGACCGCCAACCAGACTATCTTTCTACAATCTACTTCATATGGTCAACTATCTTCTTCCAATGTGAATTAACAAACACAGGGCCACCAAAATACAAACACTACTATTCTCCTCTGCAGTGTGAATGTCAGTTGGTAGCAGAACTTCATTCTTACAGCCCTGATGAAGCCCATCAAAGCTGGGTCTAACGCTGGTTTACAATAAGTAGTTCTCTTTTACTATTTTGATACCTTTATTGACTGCCACCCAGACTAACCTCCTACAACAATAATGAATAAAGGAATTAGAGAATAATTAGAAAATAACCAACAATATAGATACATAAATAGTGTTTTGAAAGAAAATATGTAGTATAAATATTATTAGAAGACATCATCAAACTTCACTGATCACACCCCAAACCATTTCCTCATTTATATAATTCCATATTCAGCTATAAAAAATTTTTTTTCAGATGTGCCAATAGTTAAGCAAATCATCGACATAAAAATATACTAATTTCACAGTTCAAAACTATAAATATCCATTTTTAGATAATTAGTGTATTTTAAAAATTAATAATGGATTTATTTCTTTATAAAAAAAAAAGGCTTTTACTTTTTTTTATGTAGATAGTTTAACAAATAATAAATTTAAATTAAAAAAATTATCTATGAAAAATAATAATGAACATTTTTATAGTTTAATCATAGATAATTTAATAAATGTGTACCCCCATTTTTATGTGTATACCCATTTTTATACATTTTTTATTAGTTTCTTAAATACACAGCTAAGCTTTTTCTCAGTTGGAAATAATGCTTCATCATAAATCATAATGGCTGATTTTTATGAATAGTAGAATCTGATTTCTAAATATCATTAGGGACCCAGATTTTATTCTATAGAGATTCTTTTATTTTATTTGTATGGTTATTTCATTTCAATTGGAAAAATTAGAATTTTCAGGCATCTCTTTTGCAGGTTTTTTCCCTCATGGGTCGCCTGGCTAAGTCAGACCATCCCTCCACTTCTCTCTGTCCCATCAGTCTTCCTTCTCAAGTCCCCTGCCGGCCATATCCTCCTCCTCGCAGTCCTTTCACTGGATTCGGGGTCTTCCTGGTTGTTCGTATTGCAAAAGTCTCTTCGGCCACCTACGTTCTGGCATCCATTGACCCCTACCCCATATCATTGCAGCCTGCTTCTAATATCCTCATTCCTGACTCTATCCAGGCAGGTAATCCTTAGGCATCTCCTCCAGAAATTCATCTCTACTGCTTGTAGTTTGGAGTAGAGTCATGGGTTAAGTGTCCATGTTTCTGTGGCGTAGTTAAGTGAGCGGTCAACAATTCTTCTAAAAATTTGCCTTTTGTGTCCACTGAGATGACCGTATTCCGGGAGACTGGGTGCAACATTCTGGTCAACCTTCTTGCTAGACGGAGAGCCTAAACTCTGGTTCCAACTCACCGTTCCCATATATTATGAACCCCAGGTATTTGAAGGAATACCTTCTTACATACTTCCATTAATCTGAAGGTTTGCGGCCTCTTTACAGTTTACTGGCAGGTATTCGGTCTTTTCAAAATTTATTTGTAGAAATCACTGGCTTTATTCTTTTTTCAGGGCCTTCAGCGCTTCTTACAGGCCATCTCTGCTATATGTGGCCACTGTTTGGTCGTCGGCGAAGAAAAGGGAGAACAGCATATGTCCGTTGATGGCAATGCTTTTTCCTTCCCATTGCGTGCTCCACACCTTTACTGCCTGTTGTAAATAAATTTTAAACAGGGTTGGGGACATACTGCATCCCTGCTTAAGACCCTTGGATGCAGAAAAACGCTCAGACAAGTAAGATTTAAAAACCGTTATATTTAAAAAAAAAAAACAGTGGGAGCAGGGGAGCCTACTCTTAACTTTTCTAGTTTAAAATATTGTTGTTTATTAATACTCCCTGAAATTAATCATTCACTTTAAATATTATTATAAATTATGCTTAATCACTTTGAAAGATAATAATGAATAAATATT
Organism: Halyomorpha halys; assembly: GCF_000696795.3. Taxonomy (NCBI): domain Eukaryota; kingdom Metazoa; phylum Arthropoda; class Insecta; order Hemiptera; family Pentatomidae; genus Halyomorpha; species Halyomorpha halys. Next base: position 88,302 of record NW_027107078.1, on the reverse strand, counting down.
TAGTCAAAGTAATTAATGAGATCCTTCATATTCCTTCTGACCGTATACCATTAATTCTATATTTATTAATGTCCATATGTTTTTTGTTTTAGATCAGAACTGAAAAAGTTTAAATGGTGGAACTAAATCCCTCACTAATTAAAAACATATCATCATTTGAATTTTTTACTGTAAACTATAATAATAAGATACATTTAATTAATTATATAACTTTATGAACACTTTTTATTGAGGGCAAGTTTAGTACCTTAGCTGCTAGGTTCATTTATAATACACAACAATTTACATAATTAGTCCAGAATTACTGGATTACAACACACTATGTAATTTTTTCTTAATTTCATCACCAGTTTTTGGAATTATTTTTTGAAAATAGGTTTTTGTTGATAACATTTAGAATAAAACTAATATTGATGTATTAAAAGTTTATAATTTTATTGTGGACTTGGGCAAATAGCCAGCATTGGGAAAATATATTTTAATTAAAGTGACAATTCAATTATTAGGTTGTCTTCTTGAAATGTTGGAGAGTATAAAAACAAAGTTGAGAGTAAAAAGATCAAAGAAAATTGTGTAATAATTAACATTAACCTCTCTCAAACAAATAATTAATATTTATTATATTAAAAACTAAGTGATTGTTTTTTTTGTTTTCCCAGCAACTGTTAAGAGGTCTTAATAATTGAATCCTGCAATGTCCCGGTTATGATGGTATAAACCTGCAGATCTGCTAAGTATGGAAGATAAACAACAAGTTCATCAAGCCTAAACTGTTTCAAGAGCAAATTTAATCATTTAATTATCAATATATATAGATGCATATTTAATTATTTAACAATATAGATATTAAATTAGTGTAAATTTTATAAATAAAAGTAATTTGTAGATATTTTGGTGGCTAAAAATAATGATTCTGTATATATATTTTTATTATCTTATTTGAGACTGGTAGTTTTATTAATAACAAAAATTACCCAAATAGTCTCAACTTTCTTTATTAAAACATATTAGAAGTCCTACATTTCGACCAATCCGGCCATCATCAAGGACTGCAATATTACTATTATATTGTGATAAGTTAATGATAGTAAAATACAGATATTGCTAGGAATATAATTTATAATTGAATATAATAGTGATGAATACAGGTTTAGTTTTACTGTGTTAAATTTACATGGGCTTAATAGTTATAAATGTGAGGCTGTGATATTAAAATTAAGAATATCCGGATCAGTAAATATGTTGGAATTGTAATATGATTTATTAAAGAAGATAGAGACTAATTGTATAATATTTGTAAATATTAATAATTATTCTTCTAGAATGCCTGTCAATACCGCTGACTACAATGCGTATATAAGGCACATAGGGAAATGAGGCTGAATTAGTTACTAACACAAGGAAATTGGAGAGTCTCTTTACCAAAAGATAAAACCCCATTTTCCTCAATTTTCAAAATATCCCTTCTTCAAATGGAGCATAAGATATCCTATCAACCCAGTCCCATCACCCCTCAGGTATCGACCCACTTACCTATGGCTAAGAAAAAAAAAAAGTTCAGTTCCTTTGAGTCTATCAAGACTGTCTGCCAGATTTTAAAGTAATTAAGTATTCTTTTAATGTTCGAACATAAATTTTATTTTCCTCTCCAAAGGTGGGAATGCTTTGGATTCATGGAGGAAATGAAAACAAAATTATGTCCTCACTAAGGAAAATTTTCACTCGCATTTTACGTTTTATAATATAAGGAACAAATGTCTGTGTGTCAATCTTTGCTCAAAATTGTGTCGAGTGTAATTTTTCATACCATCAATCTGATCAATGGAAGTAATTGTAAATTGGATCTGGTATCCAAAGTATCCATGATTCCATCTATTACTTTCCAAATATAGGTGAGTACCTACCCCACAGAAATTTGCAGTTTCCATGAATTTTAACAAAATAATAACACAAAATAATGATTCATCGTTATTTTAAAAAAAAAGATTTTTTTTTTTGAAAAAATCATCTCAGGAACTATTAGACTCACAGATGTTTATCATCACTGAAAATGAAGCTAGTTCAATGCACCATAAAGTAGTTTATAATTATTGTATTCCATATAGTAGCTGTTTTCATGATATTTGCGATGATAATGCCATACAATATTGATGTGAAAGTGTTCGAAAAAAAATATTTAGTTAATGAAAAACTATATCTCAAGAACTATTTAACGAAAAGAAGATTGATTTTAGAATTCACATTTTAGTGATTTTGGAGTTCTACTACAGGGTAGTTTCTCTACATGCTGTATTATATCATTATGATCTTACTTCAAAATTGCTTGTTGTATTTTATATACAGTTGTAAATGTCAATAAATAAATAAATAAAAATAAATTTTAGTAAACTTAGCATTTTTTCTTTTTGTAATGCAGGTAGTTAATAAAAAATCGAAGTAAGTAATAGACGTATAATTTCGTTTGGTAGTAAAAGTGAGGTAATAAAAAAAACACAAGTTAAAAGGAACTCTGGCAGTACCGGAGCTGAGAGTAGTGACCCATTTCGGCGTTCATTTACGATTCATCAAGCAGCCGAGTCAGATATGCTACTCGCCGCGGAGGAATGCTAAGATTTACTGCTTTCATCGCTGGGCCATCAGGGAAAGCTATTTTGTCGGCTGGTTCCTTGTTCATCAATCATAGTGATCTAGAATCGATTTATTAAGGGCAGAGGATCACAACAATGAGAATGTGGAAGAATTAACATTCATGTTAAAAACATAGTAAAATAGAACGCAACGTTAAACTGGAAATTAAAGGACTCCTACACATTGGATCGGAATTGTGATTGTATTAGGGGTATTCATGATGTAGCGTTAAATGTTAGAAGTTTAAAATGCTAAATGTTATAAGTATAGGATTGTGAGCAGCCTAATTTGAAATCCATGTTATATGTTAAACGCAGAGGACATCCGGGTGGATTTTCTTGGCAACTTGTTTTGTAATCTTGTAATTTATATGAGATTATAAAATCTCCAACAGCTTCGTCACATCATCTTTCCTCCATCTCACTTGATCCTTGTTCCTCTCCTAGTTGTCATTCTATTACTTTATCAGAGTTTTAAAAGTCCAAAACAAAACAGGAATTACGAGCGACTAACCTTTCAAAACGACGAACTGGCGTAAAGCTCAGCTGATCTGTTGCATGACGTCATTCTCCATTTAGTAGACCTATAAACAGACTCTCAACCATGTTAAATGTTATATCGTTTTAACATGCCAAAAGAAAGAAATGTTTCTCCATTTAACACACTGTAACATATCAAACTAATGTCCATGAATACCCTAATATTGTGATTGTAAGATTGAGATAGATTACGTAAAAACATTTTAGGAAAGGATGATTGGGGGTACGGTCAGGGAAGAACATAAAGAAGCAAAAACTTATTTATTAGCGTCAACGTTTCGGCCAGAATTTCAGGCCTTCATGAGAGTGACAGGAGCAGATCTCATGCACAAGTGACACTTGAGAACTGAAGCACAAGACTAATGCTTGAGACCTGGACTTGTCACTCTCATGAAGGTCTGAAATTCTGGCCGAAATGTCGGCAAATAAATTTTTACTTATTTGTATTCTTCACTGACCGTATCCTCCACCATCTTCTCCTCATATACATCGACGGTCAACTATTTCGTCATCATTGAAAAAACATTTAAATGACCGGATTTCAAAATTTTCTTCGAAGTCCATGTATCTTAACTTGCAATCACAACGTTTATTTTTAGTTTCATTGTCGTTTTGACTGATCTTTTTTTTTTAATATATTTTTGTTTTTTAAATTCTGGTACAACGATGTAAATGGACCCCTTCATTTACACCGTTATACCAGCTATTAAAAAAAATCCTTTAATGTAAATCATTGATGAGTCAATATTTGACCGTGGATCATCTGAACGAGCGACTAACTTGGAATTCTCGTACAAAACTGAAAAGAGAGGAAACTACAGGTCGATTCCGACTGTTACAGCAGTTATTGGAGAAACGGTCTAAGTTTCCTATTGATTTCATGACTACAAGAAAGCCTCTTTGGACTAACGGAGTTTACTTTTGAGAATCCGCTAAACCATCGAATATTCCTTTCGTATCCCATCCTTACAATCCAAAAAAATAATATTTTATAATACCTTAGAAAAAAAAAATGTTAGAAACTATTTATAAATCAGAAAATATTAATTATACGGATAATTTTGAATAAGGCATAAAAAAATTGAACCAGTATTATGGTGAAATTTAAGCAGAATTAATTTATAATCCAAATGATTATATATAAGATAAATAATATATGGTTAAATACAATGATCTTTTAACACTAAAATGAATAAATAAGTAATGCCAAATAAAGTTGGAAATATAATAAAAATATGCCAAACCAATTAGCCAAAAAGTAGGTTTAAACAATGTATTGTTAATATAGTGAGTAGTTAAGATTGTAATTGAAAGTATAAATAAACAGTGAGTTAGTTGCATAAAAATAGGTAATTTAACTCAATATGATAACAGTTAATTGAATGTGCACAGTGTTTTCTCTGATTTAATTATGGTTTATAGGTTGATAGACTAAAATATAATTTGACAAAAGCAGAATAATTTGTTTGAAAAGAATTTAATTATTAAATAAATCAAATGGTATCCTTTTTCAGTCTCAACACTCTTTATTATATTAATAGTATAACGTTTCGGCCAAATCGTCCATCCCCAAGGACCTTATTCAAATATAAATTCTCACCACACATCAAAAATTTAAATCTGTTTTGCAGGCTCATTCTGTCAAAGGACCCAGGTCATTCTGTCAAAGGACCCAGGTCATTCTGTCAAA